>NW_026732108.1:512500-598053 GCF_028476545.2 Physella acuta | reverse complement strand
GGTGTTGGGGTGGGTTGGTTTCAGTGTTTCTTTCAGACTTTTTCCTCTCCGGAGAGGGGTGGGGCAACTTGAAATTTTCGGGGGCGGGGGGTAGAATTTTCTGGGAGGGGGCGGGACACTGGAAAAAGTATATAATTATATTTCGTTGAATGGGATCGGTAGACATGTTTTTTTTTTGGGGGGGGGGGGGGGGCGGTGTGTGGAGGGGGTGGTGGTGTGGGGTGAGGGTGGTGTGTGGGGTGGGGGGCGGTGTGTGTGGAGGGGGTGGGTGTGTGGGGGGTGAGGGGGGGGGGGGTGTGTTGGTGGGTGGTGTGTGGGGGTGGGTGGGGGGTGGGGTGGTTGTGGTGGTTGGGTTGGTTTAGTTTAGAGAAAAGAGACAGCACTATCAGCCTAGCGCCCGTTTGTACCCTTCCTCAACGGGCCATTTTTCTCGTGCTAAGTATATTGATCAGTTTAATATCAGTTTCTAGCATTACTTTTTTAAAAGCAAAGGTGCATCATCACAATCACATCTCAAACCCCCCCCCCCCCAATCAGCACAAAAGTCTCAAGAGTGTGATGTCATTATGGACGACCCCTTGGCCTATTTTAATCTTTTTTTTTAGGTACTTATTAGTTGCTAGTCTTGTAAATGTTGTACAGACAACCTAAATAGCTACAGTATAACTTATTATGCATTTCATAAATTATTAACTCTTGTTTGATATCATGATATTGGTATAAATGATTATATCCAGCCTTCCTGATTTAGTAATTATGTATAAACAACAAAAAAAAATGGGACATATTATATACACCATCCTACATAAGTTGATTTTAAACATTTCTATAGATCATTGCTGTCAAAAACAATGCTTTCATTACACAATTTGTTACTACAAAAACTGTAATCAATGTAATGTGTTCATTCTCTGGTGTCTAAAACCTCTATCATTTCTCCACATTGATACTAACAACTGAATGCATTAGAACCAGAGGCATTCAGTGAATCAATGAACATAACAAATTCTTCCACAAATCTGGACTGGATTTTTGCCCTTTAATTTGCTACTTTTTCCAGAATAGATATCAACATCATTGCATTCTTAGAAACCGTTTAAAAACCTACACATTCTTAGTAACCACAAACAAGTTATTTTCTGAATGTGATTTATTTTTTTCTTTCCGTTAAACACATTTTGTGGTTTCCACTAAATTGCACTGAGAAATGGACTTCTAGTAAACACTGAAAGCAGGCAAAAAGAATAACAACCAATGGCACTGTGTGAGGGAGTTACCACCCCTGCAGGCACATTCAGTCTAACAGAAACAGGTGTAGTATGTACACTGCATGTAGCTATATTTATAAACTTGTCGACTGACTAGAACAATAAAACTAATCTATAATTTGTATCAAGTTCTGCTTCAAATTGTTATCTATTGTGAGATAAACATTAAATTACAATTTTCAGTACAGAAGTATTTAAAACCTGGCAAAAAGGACTAATTTACAAATTATTAAGGTATCTAACTGTGCCTTATGCCACTAACAATTCAGTGTAAACTAAAAATATAAACACAATTGAAGTCAGAATAATATACTGCAATATTGTCTAGATTTATGTACAAAAGATTCTTTGTTTTGCAAGTTTTATCCTTCTCTAAACTATGAGCAAAACCTAAATTAACATCAGTGTCACTAGAACTTGGTTAAAAATCATTGTGTATCATATTGTGCCTTATTAACAATGAGTACAATAGTATAACTTCTAAAATATACTCTAGATTGTTCATATTGGTGAAATTGTGAAGTGGAATGTTAACCTTTGAAATAATTACTGTGTGAAATTTTCTAAGAGTAACATATAAGTAAGTTAATATGTTTTTGGTATAGGTAAAAAATGGATAAAAGTAAAATTTTACATTAACTAGAATTAAGAATATAATCAAAGCAGGATGGATTTGGAATGACTATTGCCATAAATAAAATAAAATATCGTTCAGTAGCTTGATTACAAAGGGAATATTAATGGATACAGTAAAAGACACTAATAAAAGCAAAATTGAATTTGCGTAACAAAAACAGTACTGTTACATGTTATGTCAGCCTCCATACAGAACTTTATAAAAAAAAATTGTGCTGTGTAAAAATTCCTAAGTAAATATACATTTAAAAAACTGTTTAAAATTTAAAAAGTACTTAGTGAATTCAATTTTTAAAATTTAGCTTAGGTGTGAACAATTCTTTCTGGTTAGTAGTAAATAGTTTACTAATCCAAACATGTCGAGCAGATGAAAGGCAAAACAACATTTTACAAAGTTGATGCAATTATTTAAGTTTATAAACAAGAAAAGGACATTTAGCATAGGCTGGGACATAAAATAATGTAGAAGTCATGGTTTATTATGGTATAACACTATGAAGATCCAGTGGGTTTCTAGCTTTATCAAACTCTAAAGCACAACATAAAAATCCAAAGCTCAATACTTCACACTAAACCAATAAATTAGAGGGACATTTGCAGCTGGTAACAAAACTGTTGAGCAAACAAAAACATGTCATAGTTGTCTTAAAATTAAAAAACACAACCTTTTGCAATATATATCAAACAGCGAGGGATAACATTAATACAAATTTGTGTAAAAAAAAACTCAACTATAATAATTCAAGAATAGAAAACATGCATAGCTGTATCCTATATCAAGATGTAACTAACCACTCTAAAAACAGTTTCCCCATCATTAAAAGCATTTTGAGAGAAATAATTAAACAAGTATTAAAAATTAAATTTACATATAAAAATGTTGGTGGAAAGAGAAAAAGCAAAGCTACATCTTTGCAACTGATTCTCCACTTTCCTAGTAAATTAGTATAGACAGGTTTGTGGCAAAAGACCAAAGCAAACAAAAACTATACCTACAGCATTGCATCCCACTGCTTTGATCTCCTTTGTCTTCTTCTTCTTCTTCGTTCTTAATTTTTAGTGTTGGGAGGGATCGAGCCTAATCTGCCAGAGGGTTTGAACTCGAAACTTTTTTTGAATTTATCAACCATGAGCTTTGCCGACTTGACCATGCTTCCATCACAATTAAGGATTACGTGTCAACTGGTTATGCGCCATTGAGGCCATTGACTCCGATTTCAGCCTGCTTTTCTTTTTGGATTTGCTTCCATAGCCTTTGTCCAACCAAGAACAAACTACAAGGCAACAGTTGTTTGATTTTGGAGTTGTCTCTCCTAGAAGAGTGGCTGTCCCCAGCTAACGAGCCTCAACTGCCCGAGGGTTCGAACTTGAGACTTTTCGGTTTAGCAACCATGAGCTTTACCGACTCCACCACGCTGACCCCTCTCCTTTGTCTAACACCAAGCAACATTGGTCAAACGAGGAGCATCTTGCAATCACATTTTTCAATAAACTGAGTTTCAATATAATACCAACAATCTCAAAATAAACATATTTTTTGTATAACCAGTGATTTGGATAAAATGGTAATCCATATTTGGCACAGATTAGTAAAAGTTTAAACCAGTGCATATAGATGAGCAGAGAAAATCCTCGCCCTACACCTAGGATGTTGTTAAAAGAATATTGCTACATCATGCCAAGTTAGCCTAGTCGGGTTTCCAAAATTAAAGGACCTGACATAATTTAAAAAAACCGTGACTTATAAAAAAAAACAACAGGAGTGTCCAAGTAACCACAAAATGTCTAAACAGTGTGGTTTACAATAACTGATTTTTTAAAATGATAAAGTATACATTTATTGATAAAGTATATGTTCTTCAAAACATACAATCTTATGATGCACACAAAGAAAGACAAAGAGTATACAGTTTGCATGATCTGTTTTTTCAATAATTTGTTCTAGTTTAGAAACCTGTTGGTGTTTTCATTTTTGGGAAAATTTGTTGAAGGGATTGAAAAAAAAAAATGGAAAGCAGCACATTTTTTAAAAGGAATCATGAATGTCTCACCCATTAAGATCAGACATTTGTTGAGAATTTAAAGAATTTTTCCAATGAGTCAGTTCCTTACTATGATCCAGCCTTTGAGAGCTAAACACCCACATAGTTCAAACTGACATACTACTATGTGTCCGTTTTTAAAATTAATGTAATTATGCTAGAATAAAATGAAGCTGCTAAGTGACTTCAGTTACTTTAAAAATTATAGTGTTACATTGCACATAAATGATAAATCTATAAAATACAAATATAAACTGCTGTTAAATATCTATACAAACATAAACTTTTTAAAAAAGAACAACGGAACAAAGGTATGATCATATAAAAAACAGGATTAAAATTCCTCATGGAATAGAAACCTTAGGGTAAAAATGGTGGAGATTAAATAAAGGGGAGGTAAAATTGACACACAAAAATATTACACTAAAGTAAAAACAACTAATAACTCAATCCGTTTCTATCCCTAAAGAATCCGACTCCACTTTGGTTGTAAACTATAGAGGCAGGATTTGCATAGCTTTCTATCACCACAGGTCCTTCAATAACTTTCAGCTTCTCTCCTGGGCGCTTTTCAGTGTAAACCTGCAGAGAAATTTACCTTGATTTAATTATTTAAAATTATTAATGCTATTGCTTTTTAAAAAGGATTTTTACAAAATAATATAGTTAATACTTTAAGAAATTTATTCAGCATAAGTAAACCTAATAAAATATAAAGCAGTCAAAACTATTCTTCAACAAAATGAAGTTAAATTAAGAGTTAATATGATTTACCTTACTAGCAGCCGTGACCAAAGACTCAAAGAACTCATCAACATTGTAAGTCACTGTCTCATTCTCTTTAGGGTTGTAGATAAGAGGATGGTGAGAGAGGGTCACCCATGGGATGTCTGTGCACCAAGGATTCCACTTCTGGCCAAAGGTTAACTGCTGACCTTTGTCCCATCTCAGTTGAATACCCCCATGCTTTCTGTCTCTTAAAAAGTTAGTGAGATTTGTGAACTATTATGAATATAAATATATGAAGCCACAACATTCAACCTTTAGAGTTAATTTCTAAGCTTTGCCTTAGTAATACATTTAATTATTTTGATAAGGCTTGTTCCTGTTAAAGCTGAAGATTCTTCAAACAATTTTTAAGTTGGGCCAAACAGGATGGAAAAAAATAAAACAAGAACATTACAATACAATCTCCTAGATGCAACCTTACTTACGGCATCAGTGAAACATTAGGGTACTGGAAATCTCCTATACAGATGGAGTTAATAACATGGAGCATCACACGGCGATACTCATACAGTGTTTCATTGATGAAGTTGTACTTCACAATAAACACAGAATACTCTGTTAGCAAAACTATTTTCTCTCGTTCAAAGTCCCAATGGTCAATTCTGGACAAAATGCAAACAAAACAAATAAAAATACAAAACCAAATAATATATCACTAATGATAGCAGCACTTAGTTCTAGTTCTAATAATAATCTAATGCTACATCAATTTGATACTTTCTGTAGAACTTTGCAAAGCTCAAAAGAACAATAGCCAATTTTATACTAAATTATAATGAACTTGTAAAAAGCAAGAGAAAATATAATTGTGGAGATTTAGTGGACGCTTAGTGAAAAGAAAAAGCTAGTTTATGAGCAGATAAATTAAAATTCTCACTCTGTCAGAAGCCATGAAGACTTAAGTTCTCCATCCAGTTCAGGCTTGATTATTCTCTTGATAGAGTTCACTGCCTTTTCAAAATGACTTTCCTACATACAAAAAAGCAGCATATTGACTGAGAGAAAAAAATTGAACTATTTTTGTCATTGTTTGTATGTACAAAACATGGCATTTAGTGAATTACTGCTTAGTTAATGATTACAATACAATAATGATCAAACAATTTGAGCATAAAATTTGCACAGACTTTAAGTAAAAGAAGAACAATTCTGCAGTTGTAGACACTGGCTTTCAAGGATGCAAAAATTAAAGCTTTTATAGTTGTAAATGATTTATTAAAATCCGTCCTGTGTGTTGCTGTGGGCTGACACAATATTTGTAGGGATTTCATGAATGAATTACTGATGGTATTATTTTAGATGTATGACTTTGTTTTCTAAAACTGAGTGTTTCAAATGTAAATATGGCGGCTGTATATTTCTTGGATCTTAGTTGTTATGATGCGGTGTTCCGGCTACAACCCAGCTGAATAAAAACCTCGAGTGTGCTTTAATCACCATCAGTAATAGTGAGTTAGTACACACAGTTTAGGTGTTAGGTTAGTTGCAGGGTGCTCTCTCGATTGAACCATTGGTTACCACAGGGTTCAGTTTAATCAACGAATGTAGTTTGCCACAGTGCAGGGTGCTATTTAAAAAATGTAGGAGACTTAGTGCTCACGTGGAACCAGGGTTGCTACAGGTCCCCCAACTTGATTTAGTCAACAAATATATAGTAGCCCATCGGCATCATATTGATAGCAGGCTCTTTGAAAAGACTGTAGGCATCTTAGTGCTCACAGGGGGCCCAGGGTGGCGAATCACACCTTGCCTGACACAGGAAGATACACCTGATTCGCTTTATTGAACGATTATAGTTGCCCATTATATCCATAGTGTATAGTACTGTTTAAAATGAACATAATTGCCATAATGCTCTCAGGGGAACCTGGGACGTCAAGTAGCACCCTGTTGGGGCACCACCCCTTCAAAATTAAATATTGTTTCTTCACAGAAAACTTCAACTTCCCAAAGTTTCATGGATGTAAGGTGTAGTAGGCCTAATAGGCTAACATAGAGATGCTCACAAACCTAAAAGGAGTGGTCGGTTGCTAACAACAATATGGCTACCTAACCTGGCATAAGGTTGGACAAATTTTTTTGATTTGTTCAAGTCACTATCTCCACATTAACTTTAAAACTATTAATCTTGCGAAAAATGGTGTTTTTTCTGTGTAATTTAAGTTATTTTTAGATGATAGTACTATCTACGCCAGGAAATTTTTTCAAAAATTTGCTCCCGATAATGTAGACCAAATGTAAAAATTGGACAACTTTGAGCTTTGTAAAAATTTTAAATACTAACCTAGACTCAACCAAATTGGTGCTAGTGTGTGTGTCATTATTAGATTGAACTTTCTATGAAAAAAATGGACAAGGGGATAATAGATATTTGTTTTGACAATATAAGCCCCCGTACCACAATTTCGGAAATCAATGAGAGTTGGCCTACTAAACTAGACTTGGCATTAGCCGCCTATTAATTACTGTATTTACTTTTTTGATTATGTATCGTGCTTTTAAATTTCACATAGCCTAATTAATTTTTGTAAACTTCACTTTGTTTTTAGCCTTTGGCCTAGGCTTACATTACTAATTAGTAAATAAGTACATGGAATAGGACATGTGTGTGCTGTGGCGGGCGAGGCTGACTAAACAGCGAGAGCAAGCAAGCCGTCTGCTATGCGTGGCATTTTTCACTCTCGAGTGATTAATTATAATGCAATGACATTTTTAAAAAGAAAAATCTATTAACAAAATAAGTTATAGTCCTTTAAATTAAAGTTGACTTTAAGTAAATATTAATTTGGGGGTAGGCCAAATAATAGAAATGGGCTAACGAAATCAAATGTGCTGCACATTATGTTTAAAATCAAATGGGCTGCCTTGTCA
This sequence comes from Physella acuta, assembly GCF_028476545.2. NCBI lineage: Eukaryota > Metazoa > Mollusca > Gastropoda > Physidae > Physella > Physella acuta. The sequence continues at coordinate 590,447 of NW_026732108.1, read as the reverse complement.
AGACTGTACAGTTCACATCTTCAGACTGATCTGAGGTTGTCACGGAATTTTTTTTCCTAAACTGCCGTAGGTTGGAAATATATTACATTAATTAATTAAGCTCCGAATGAGCTAGTACCATCAAATAAAGTGTTTAATATATTAGATATTGATCTATATTTTTCATGGTAATGCTTAAAACAAAAAATAATGAGATTCAAAATTTAATGAGCATCGCTAAAATTGAGGTACCCAACTGGACATTTCTATCAGCTATTTTTAGTATCGTTACGTCATTGTTACGCTAGTTGCCTGACAGAAACTACTAATTTTTGTTTTTTGCTGAATGAACTGTAAAGTGTATAAATTTAATTATAATTAAATTATAGCATGTGCAGAAAAAGTAAAATTATGGACATTATTATTCAAATTATTGTATTAGTAATTTTATTAGTATATTGATTTTTTTCTTCACTGTGGGCCGACAGTAGCTGCATTGAATTTAATTCGTGACCGGTGGTTAACCTTGTCAACGCTGCATGGCCTATTCCACTATATAATTTGTGATGCTCGTTCAGTGGCCTTTATCAGAGGTAGGCCTAATTACGGGCGATTTTTAGACTTAATGATCGGCCGTTACCTTTGTCATTGCTGCGTATTTTAAACAATGCTCGTTCAACTGCCTTTTTTTTGCTCTAAATAATCTGTTTACGGGCATTTTAAGCATTTATTTTTTTTTACTTTTTTTAAGCTAGACCTAGATCTAGTTAAAAATAATTATTTTTTGCGCAAGCATCATTTTCGTCTGTTAAAATTACAATTGGTATGAGTACTGGATGGAGAACTTTTAGCATTTGTTTTTTTCGTGACAGATTTTATCAAGATAGATCAACTTCAAGTTGAAATTGAATATTTAAATTACTTTACCTTACTACATTTGCTTTATCTTTTAAGAGTTTAAAAATAATGTGTGCCTTTTGTGTAGACCAAAAAAATTAAGCTAAGTTTTAAAATTAGTCTTAGCTTTGTATCCATTCGGCTCTACTCTGTTATAATTTAAAAAATGTAATAATTAGTTCAGACCGCATTTGCGAGGTTCGCTCCTCGTTACGAGCAAGAAAAAAAAAAGTAGGTATCAGGACGATAGTCCTAGATCTAGTTAGGCTAAATCAAACTGCTTTAGTAAATTGTTTTTTTTTATACAGCTGGCTGTCTAGCATGCGTGATATGTGAACTTAAAAAAAATTACCAGAAGTAGCGAAGTAGGTCTGTTTTTCAATTTGCTTGAGGGGGGGGGGGGGGGAAGAGAAAAAGTGAAGACACCGACGATTTGTTAATTCTATGACGTGTACTATAGGCCTGCTGAACTCACAGTGACCCTGTCGACCGGGGATTTTTCATACACAGGCTAGTAAACGTAAGCAAGCAATCACGCTAGTGACGATATTTGGAGATTTAAAAAAAATATCACATGTCATGTTTTCAATATGAAAAAAAAAATGAAATGTAAAAAAAGACTTGGAGCTCCACGTCTATGAACTTCAGCTTCCACACTATTGACTCAATATAATGTGAATGGGCAATATTGCTACGCAGAGTGGCCACCCCTGCCTTACTTAGTTGTCTGTGGCGCCACCTACCGCTGGTTAGCCAGGGAGAGATAAAAGTTTTCGAACTAAATCAACTGTTGTGGACGGGATTCCCATTGATTACAAAAAACATGGCGGCTATTATTCGAGTGTTAAATAGTCTTTTAAGAGGCGCAAATCGAAAGTTTGAGGTGGGGGGGGGGGGAGGGGGGGGGGGAAACCGAAAATTGAAAAATTGAAAGTTTGTCCCCGGGAAGGGTCGCTACGCCTCTGGGGGGTGCCGCACCGGCACTGATTGATATTGAAAATATGCTAGTCTACTTGTCTGAAAGTAAGTAGCCTATTTAATAGGCCTAATTTAGTAGTTAATTCCTAATTCTTAAGTCTACAATCAACTACACTGTAAAATAAAAGAAACTAGATCTAGAATCTAGACTACTCTAGTCTATAAATTAAAAAAAAATCATGTATGTCGTATGTTACTGTCTACGTCGGAATTTTCAAGAGGACTTTTTTTTTTAGTCATAGATATAGATCTAGTTTAGATCTAGAAATCTAGACTCTAGCTCTAGATGTAGACTATAATTCATAATTAAATTTAGGCTTGATTTACGATTGAAATCTTGTATAAATCTCATATTTTATAAAAAAAATTATTATTATTATACAGGATCTAATCCTACGTCAAAAAACATGTGTATTCTAGATCTATCTATATAAAATATAATATATTCGTGTGTGTGTTATTTTAAAATTAATTTACATAAAACAACTCATCGTCGGAGTTTGTTTTGATTCCAAAAGCGAAAGTAGATTTCATAACTTAAAAAAATTATTCACATTAGGTTTGAAAAAAAACAAAAAAAAAAAACGCTAGCAGGCAACTACCGGAGCGAGACTTAAAGAAAGCGCCGGTAGGTGGCGCCACAGAAAACTAAGTAATATTTTCTTAAAGGCAGGGGTAACCACTCTGCGTAGCAATACGGCCCCAGATTCATAACTATCATATTATTTTAAGCGTATTTAAAATTAGAATTTGAAATAAAAATATTTATTATGGTCATTTGATTTATGCAAGTGTTCATTATTTCATAAAATGGTATAAATAACATGTAGGTCTAGAGTAGAATTTGTAATGTATAGGGGCCTATTTTCCTTTACCAATTTAATAAATAACTAGATCTAGTTTTATTATCAACCAGTTGTTATTTGTTATTTTCCAGTGAGTAAATAACCTATGTTGACACAATTACCATGGCAGCATTTAAAAACTTGTGTAAACAAGTTCACGAAAAGAACGTGGTTTTGGCTTTCATTTTCCATATTCTGATTCTAGGATAATTTTTAAATTCTCTCTTTTCTCGGCCACTGAGTAAGCTAGATATTTAAATGTGGTGTGAAATGTTCTCTTAAGGGGTAAGAAGCTTAATTTGAAATAACAGAATATTTTAATTTTAAAAATCCATAATTCAACCTACTAAATATTACCTAAATATTTTTTGGTAATCTATCGTTTTGGGTACGTAAAATCGCCCGCGATTTGTAATGTGAAAAACAGGTGACTCCTTAAATTTTAATAATTATTTCACATTTTGAGGAGAATTTATGTTTTAAAAAATTCAAAAATGTTTCCTTGATTCATTTATGTACCTGTTTTTAAACAATTGAATTAAAACTTTTCCGTAATAAATGAAGACTAGCGATGTTTCCAACAGATGCAACCATGCTCATTTACTATAGCAGCCATCTTGTCTAAGTTTTATTTTTATAAGCTTTTAGCGCCAGATTCAGGGGGAAGTCACTCTATTTTACAAATGGCTGCTGTTTATATAGCAAATCTTGCTCTCAGACACTGCTGTTTAAAGTTAATTTCTGGCCTATATCGATATATTTAGCCATTGATTTAGGTTTATTATTCATTTATCTATAATATTTGACACAAAAGTATGACAATATACTTCTATTAAAGCCTTGACAATGAGGTAACGTTTTCGTACATAAATAGCCGCGGGCGATTTTACGTACCCAAAACGATAGATTACCTATTTTTTAGTATAATTTTAAATTTACTAAACAAAACATTGTAAATAGTAAATAGTAAATAGTTACTAGATCTAGATCTAAATACTAAAATAGGCCTAAATAATCTAGATTTTTTTTTCTAGTAATCTAGTTGTAATTACTTTATAACAGTAATAAGACCGCGCTGAAAAATCACTTTGCACAATGCCAGGTTTGATAGAAGTACGACTGCTCCCTGATCTAATGCTGGCTCTTCCAATAACGCTTCCAGGTCTGTCTCTTGAAAGTTCACTAGCACCACCGATTGTTCTTGGTTGAGGGGCAAAGCTGATTTCAGGCTGCATATTGTGACTAATATCGGTGATAGTAGCATCACTAGAAGTTATTTCTAAAGTCGCTCCTTCGAATTCTTTCAAAACAGCAGGTTTATCATCATCCAAAACTGCTGCGTCGTTTTTGTCATCCAACACCGAAGTATCAACCACATCCAAGTTGGCCATGTTTGTTTTGATTTTCATCGCTTTGATTTGATCTAGAGTTTGGTTGTTTTAAATTTGAAAAATGATAGAAAACAATAAAATAGTAAAAAATAAATCGAGTAATAAAACTAATTGTAAAATAAACCAAAAACAATATTTAAATAGTTGTAAATTAAATGAATGAAATGTAATGAAAATCTTTCAAGTATAATGTATAGGTAAACTTTTTTGTTCTCCAAAAATAAATGCGTGGCTAGTTTTTGAATATTCCCATAAACACTAACTGCAACAATCCAACATGGCGAGTCCAAGCAAAAGGTCAGAGGATGTCTACGGTCAAAAGCTCGACCGTTGTTTATACAATGGTCTCATAAAGTTTGGTGAGCTCTTGCTTGGTCATATGTTTAGTTTTTGACAATAATAAAAACATGTATAGAAATGCTTAATATCATGTTTCTTAATAGCCTTAAATAAATATTTAAAATCCAGAGGTCTCTGGCCTGACTGATCACTCAGCAGATTCATTCAAATTGTCTCATAGAGGAGTTTACACTTTTCGGACACACACCAAAAATTACGTAGGAGCGAACACTTCGTCGGTTTTTGGCTCATAGAAACTTTAATTAGCATGTCTCACGCGAAACCACGGCGCCTGCATGTAAACTGTTCATTTATGAACACTTCCGTGTCAAGTACTTCCGTTTCCTTTCTCAAGAATTATTTTTAGAAATTTTTTAACGTTGCATGGTACGCACATTTCTATTTTTACACCAGCCGGATGAAGTGACCTAGGGTTGGACTTAGGGGCAAAACTTGAACCAATCAATGCTTAGCTAAAAGGTTACACTATAAATAGCTTCTATATATGTATGGAACATCGTAAATGTCAAGGTTAATGGGTTTTTTTGTGCTTGAACAATAAAAAAGGGGTGTTCGCTAACTTATTTGGCCTTACATGGGAGCGGACAGCAACACAAAAATATTATTAAATAAGAATTTAGAGCATAAAAGGGGCTGGTTATTGAAGGGAAAGGGTCAAAATAAGGTCAAGAAGGCAGTGGAATGCGAAAGAGGAGGGGGAATCATGTGACCTGGCTGGCTTAGCAGCGTACTGCGCGAGCCGCAATGGCTGAATGGGATGAACTTTGGGAGTGTGGGAAAAAGGTTTTATACTATTAAAATTACCTCACAAACAATCAATAACACAATATAAATGCATATAATATATGTTTTTATTCATTAAATTGACTTTAAATTATTCTAAATGAACAAAAAGTGCTATGTCCGATGACGGGTAAAGGTGTCCGAACACATGTAAAACTGTATTACATGTGTTCGAACACACGTTAAGACCCCCCAGTCACTATAACAAGAATAGCTTAAGTTCTATGCGTATGAATACAAAATGACACACACATTATTAAAGTAGAATGGTTGCGGATAGATATGATACTTTTTTTTGTTTTCTATGTTAAGCGGTTACTGAATGAGAATGCATGGAATTTTTACGTTGCGTTTTTTCGCTATGTGTGTCCGAAAAGTGTAAGCTCCTCTAGATCTAGACTACTTACTTACTTAAGTTTAGCACATGGTCACCAGATGGTTTGAATGAACAAGAATCTTTCACCTAACCAACCCCCAACCCCCCCCCCCCCCCCCATACACCACGCCACAACCCCACCCCCATACTACAGTACAGTGTGTACAGGTTTGTGCCTAAGTCCTAGCTGTAATTAAATTAGAGTCTATAATAATATATAGAAGAGATATAGATATGTAAAGATACTTCAGGATTACTATAACTATCTATAAGAATGGGGGTCTGGCATTTGGGATAATTGGGGGGTAGAAATGCCTTAAAATCTTAAGGATGACCCATAACAGCTTTTACACTACATGCAAAAGTAGTGATAAAACAATTGTCTTCTAGAAATGCATGTTTAGTAACTGAATGTGTTTTAAGCTGTTAATCAGCAAGTAATTTTAAATTATGTAGTCTTTTTTATTGCTTGTAATAAAAAACATGTATCAATACAACAGAAGTTGACCCAGATCAGTTGGTTTTTGAAGAAATTTTTATATAAAGCAGCTATTTGTTTACTACACGTACATGGCAGCCATGTTGTTCCAATTGATCAGTTATTTGTTTCTTATAATCTGATAAATATGGTACTTTTTATTTGTTCTATTTACTGTTAAATTATAAAACTGTTTTTGTTATGTTCAATTTAAATAAATGATTTGTTAGCCACTATCCAAAGCTTTAATAGCAGCCTCCAACTCTTTGTAGCTTTCAAAACAGCTGCTTACGGCAAAGTGATTGAAAAATCATGGCGTCCATCGTGTAGCAATCTTGCTTGTCGAGTGTGTGGCTCTAGACTAGTATCACAAGTAGAAAGGCTTAAACTGGGCGGGATTTGATTGGTCAGTGTACAAATAGCTTCCGATAATCTGATTGATCCGTGTACAAATAGGCTTCTGAAGGCTATTGGTACTTCACTACAAATAGCCCTCTGGAGGCTATGCATAGTTAAGTACGAACAGACACTCTCTTTTTTACAATGAGGTCATCAACAGCCCTCTTTATATCCCTTAATCCTAGTTCAATTCAGAACTAGGCTACTCATTAAGAACTTTTTAAAAATGTAGATGTGCTACTGAAAGGTGTATTTGAATTTGTTTATTCAAATGCAGACCCTGTTAAAAGTATATGGAAAACCATTTACTTAGTTTAATTTTTAAAAAACTAGGTTTTATAATCTTGTAAATTGCTGTTATTATTAACCTTGGTTCGGGCATACAGAATTGAGATTTAGAAAGTTGCCTATTTATAATAGTCCATTCACTTGCATGTGCTTTAAGTTTAATACTCAGTGAGATAAAACAATGAAAGCCAAATTTAGATTAAAACAGCACATCCCGTCATATGTGGAGAACTTACAATTGATTATTTTTATCGCTAAGTAAAATATGTTTATAATTTCCACTATCCTATGTTTGTTTGTATATATATTTTATACATTTTTGTTGTTATATGCTGTTAAAATTAAGACTTTTTGTCTTTTAAAAAGGTCTTTTTGATTTCTTATAATTATACTGTGTTTTTTTTTTTTTTGTGTTTCAGTTACTGGAGTGGGAGTAGGCATTGTCTTTTCAGCACTACTTTTCAAGCGTTAGTATTATTTTAATGGTCTTTTTTTTTTGTTCAAAATTTTTTTTTTTATATTATACATAATATTCATCAATTACATTTCCTCTCATTTATATCATTGTATCATTGACATAAGTTTTTATTCTAAACACAAGTTTAAAAATTATTTTAAAATCTGCTTACGTAGAAAGAAACCTCATCTTAAGTTTTTTTCTCTTGAATATAGGAAAACCCTGGCCTGTTATTTTGGGAGGTGGTATTGGTACTGGCATGGGCATATCTGATTGCAATAATGAATTCAAATCATCTGGATTTAGAGAGGTAGGTTGGAGTATTTGTCACAGTGTTTATCATGCAATTATAATTTAGCGATATTTTACAATAGATTTTGTTACACAAATTTACAATATAACTTATTGATAAAGTCAAAGGAAATAGTTTTTTTTAAATATGTATGTATCTTTGTAGGATACAACAGGTACATTTTTAAAGTTGCTTTTAATAATTCTTCTAAACACAAACAAGATAAATTTCACAACTTACATATTGTTTTAACCTTGCTTCGGAAGTTAGAATTATATTTAAAATATATAAAAAAGTTAAAAGATGCACAAATTACTTGCAAAGTTATTCTTAAATTGTTGGCTATGACATAAATGTAAGCATACTGTTTGCCATTGTCCAGTTCTGGCTCAATGAATCTAATGTAGGTAAAGAGCAGTAATGGTAGGTTGCAAGCTTCAAATAATGTTGCCACTAGTGTAACAGACATAACAACCTGCAGCTCACGACCTGTGAGTTGTCCAGTAGCTTTCTGTCCAGGGATTCCAGTGCTTGATTGTTGTCTGAACCTTGTGGACTCCTTTAGTTTAAACAACAAAATGACCACACATACTATTATTGTAATTTGATAAGAAAGAGGCACAAAGTTGAAGAGAAATATGTTGTCATACAGTGCCATGCTACTAGTTACTGGAGAGAGCCAAGCAACAATGCTGCTAGAATTTGTTACTGGGTTCCATTGTCTTGCAATGTTGTGTAGAGAAAATCCGGGAATGTGGAACACTAATACAACTATTACAATCATCACTATGTTCCTCACAGTCTGGGGAGGAGTGAATGTGTTTTTACAGTGGAATGGCATGGCTACACAGCAGCATTTTTGTATAGCGAGGTACACAGTGATTGCTGAGGAAATATTGTTAACACACACAGAGTATAGAAGCAGGAAGTATGCAAACATTAAATAAGGAAAGTCTTGTGATTTATTGAAGTAGCTCAGCATTCAGATTATCATTGCAGAGCACACCAGAATCAAATACATGAGATCACATGTTGTCAGCACCAGAAACGAAATATTGGGTGAATTGCCTCGCATCCCTATACACAGATACACATAGAGATTACTTAAGTTAGTAAAAATGCCAAACACAGACGTGATTAAATTCATGAACAGAACAATCTCCTGTGCTTGTTGAAATTGGTCCAAAGATATAAGTCCAGTAATAGCAGTCACGTTGAAAACCTTTTCAGCCATTATAGTATTTCTTCTTTATATCTTTCTGTAGCCTAAACACTTGAGTTGTATAATATAATTTTTCCTTCTTTATTTTATTCAAAAGCTGTATTTTTTTTCTTAAGGCTATCAATGTTTAATTTTAATATACTTTGATGTTTTCTTTAATTCATGGGTAATTTTTAAAAGCTTTTTTTGTAACCAACATCGTCACTATTGGTTCTGTAAATGAACATCTTTAAGAGCTAGATATGTAATTATATCTGATAGTGTTATTAAACGTCATTACTTTCTACAGAACTTAACCAGTTGGCGTTAAAAGTCAATACCAGTGAACATTGTCAACATATATTTATCCAATTATTTTTGACAAGTTTGCTTTTTGTACAAAGAATATTGAATCACCATTAATTAAAAGCAAAGAGATGTTTGAATGGATAATTAATAAGTTTGCTGTTAGAGTAGGAAAATAAGTTCTTTGTTTGGTAGCGCTAGACATTTCTTTGGCTAAATTGAACATCCTATAGGATTTTTAAAGTTTTGTCACAAAAGTAATTTTGGTAGTGTAATTATCAGCTGTTTTCTTTTTATAAAATGTTTCATTGATGCAATGCTTATGTGTTTTCTATACCCTTAATTTTTAAAATTTCTTTTGTGTTGAAAAGCAATCATCAAGATCTGTTGAGTTATTTTGTGAATGGGCACAGCAGCACATTTATAAACATGAGTTTTGTTGGTTATAGGTGTCACCTTCATACCAATTAATGGAGAATAATCAGCAACTCCCACTTGAAACACATAAAACTGAGGGATACAAAAGACAGCGTTGTAGTCGTTGTGAAACCAGCAAAGATGTAGAGAAAGAAAATAAATTGCCTTGGATGGCTAAGCCTAAAAATGACTCATAAAAAGTGAAAACCCACCCCAAAATGCAGTGTATGTGTTAGTGAATAGGTTTTTATTTTTGATGTTTGATACATTTTTCAAGTTATGTTTTCATTTTGATGTTTAGTTGGTGTTCATCTTTTTTAAGGAAATTATCCAGCAATTAGATTTATACAAAGTCTGATCAGTTAAAAGGCACATAAAACTGTCTAGTGATTTCTGTTTTTTCTAAATAATGTTACACAATTTTACTTATGGTTTCTGTAATGTGCATGATACAATTTATCTTACCTAAAAAGTTTAAAACAGTAAAATAATGTAATAGTCTATGATTTATCAATTATTTTCATTAACCAGATTGGTAAGGTTACTTAAAAAATTTTTATGTTGATGTTGAGTTTGTGTTAACTTTTAGTCAATCAAATACCTTTGTACAAAGTCTGATCAATTAGAAGTCATGTAAAACAGTTTAGTTATTGAATTTTAAAATATCAGGTTCTCCAAACAAGACATGACACTGCAATTTTTCGTCATCACAGTTTGTCTTCTCTAAAAAAAAACAGCCTTGAAGTATAACAAAAATCATGCAACAACTCACGATTTAGGTGTCTGTATGACAGTAGCATGAAATCAAGTGTTTTTAAACTTTCCATTAACCAGAACTAAAAGCTACATACATATACTAACCACTTTAATTTTTTTTTTGCAGACACCATCAGATAAAACAAGTGAAACATCGTGATATACATGCCAGTCTCTTCGCAGTCCACTTTTTTTGTGTGGTGATTGCTGCACTTATAGATCAAGCTTAGTTGGATTAAACCTATTTATTCTGATGTTATCTTTCAATAAAAGTTGCAATTAAGTTGTAAAAAGATTTGCCTTACATCTTTGCTAGGAGACATTTATTGATGGATGCCCCTAAAGAATTGGAATGATTTCCAAATAAAGCATTTGTATACTAATTGTGATGTATTGTTGATAAATTTGAGGGTGAAAGGTCTTGGTGTGTTGTGAACATTTAGGTTTTGTTCCTTTATAAAGTTTTCATTTGTATTATTGTTAACTTTGGAAAAATAACCAAAATAAATTATTTTTTACTTAAAACATTGTTTACTTTCTAAATTCATTAGGAAAAAATTTGTTTCAGATTGTATAAACAACAGTTCACTGGTTAAACTTTTTTTTATACTTGTTAAGAAAACATGACATGAATTCATGAATAAATTACTAGCATGATATTGATATTAATTTTTTTTTGTATATGAGTATTAGGAGTAATTACTATGATTATGAAATATTTAACATGCCCAAAGTGCTCATGTTGAGAAGGTTAATTATTTTTGATGGATTAAAAACTGATGTATTCAGTTGACAGTTTACAACACTTAAATATATAATCAAGCTATAGAATAATAAGTAAGCAAAAAGAGTTTATTAAAAAATAATGACATAATTGGCAATGATAAAACTATTAAAACCATGTTTTGGTTCCCATTTACACATTTGATCAAGCACACAAACTTTAATACTGAAAACTTCTTTTAGTTTTTATATCATCCAAAATCTGCTGCAGCTCATCATCTTCAAACCTTGCCTCCAAACTAAAATTGAAAAAAACATATCAAAAATAAAAAACAAACAAGCTATTAAATATTTTAAGACAACAACCACTAGGTCTAAATAGCCTTTAAATCTGCAAGGATCTGAAGACTAAGACTATTAGCTGTGATTTTATACAAAATACTGTTCTAGTTTTACTACTCATGTATCATTTATGTTTCTCTAAGCTGAAGGTTTTCAATTTAAAGATCAGCAATATGTTTTTAGCTGAATTGCCAGACTAGATGTAAGGTACACCAAAAAGGTACCTAACAGGAAGGACTGTCTATCAATTTTTGCTCTTCCCTACTTCCTTAATCAGCACAACCCTGATAGATCAGTACAAGATAGGCCCTAGTAGAAAACAGTGCCACAACCAACTTCAATGCTGGCTAGTGAAAAAATTATTTTGCTTTTATGCTTATCTTCCCTATATAATTTTAGATTAATAACTCCTGGGTTCTCCAAAACAATAGAAATTATAAACAAGCATTTTTAAAATTTCTAAATACGCAAAAGATATTGAAGTATTCAAGTACACAAAGTATTTACAACTATGTCTTAAAAGTTTTAACCTAAAATTTACTGACTTTCTAATTAAAAATCCATCTCGACAGTACAATTCTACCACATTTGGTCTAAAAGTTTCTTTTTGACTTTCTCCAGAAAGCACGAGCACAAACTGACTTGCCCGTGAGGGTCGAAAAAGGAACTTTACTTTTATACTTACACTAAGTTATACAGCCATGAATTTAGTGTAAATGAAATTAAGTATACAGATCTGATCCTACAAAAATTAATCTTTCAACTGTTAAGTAAAATTCTATCAGGACATAAAATTACTAAGACTTAGTGTTATCTTTAAAAATAACCATACCTAGGTATCAATGATTTTACTTCTTCAGCTGTTTCTGGACAAAGATTTGCTAAAGCTGCCAGTTCAAATTTATGGAGTTTTTTCTGCATCAACAAACTGGCGAGGTAAAATTAAAAAAAATCACTACAATTTTAGAATAAATAAACACTAAAGTTTTACAAACAGATCTCAGTAAGTATGTTTGCTATTAATTGAATAAAAAAATTGATACTTTAGATTAATTTGAAAGCATAAATAATTTTTTTCCTTTATGTTATAATGTACTAAAAGCTTTGTCAAAATGACTACCTTCTTACGGATGCAATCGTTTCCCTGTTTTTAAATTTGCTGAACCTCTCACAATAATTCAAAGTCTTTGTGAACACTTCAGATTGCTCTTGCTCTTCTTCAGCGCTTTCATTTTGTTTTTTTCTAATAGAAAACAAACAACAACAGACAACAGGTAACAAGAGTAATTGCTCAGTTATACTTAAAGCTGGAAAGGTACCCTCAAGAATAATCTAAAGTAACAATGGTATTAACTAAATATACTGTTGCACTGCGGTTTAGCAACTACTATTCCAACTTTGACCATAACAAAGAAAAATGAAGAGAAGGAAAAAAAAAATACATTAATCATTAACAAGCCAAACATATAAATGTTAAAAACATTTTAGCTTTAAACTCAAAGATAAGATTAAGGTTTGGGGTTGAAACATCATCTGCAATCTAGCTACACTACTAGATGATAGATCTAGGTATGAAGAAAGTACCCAAAAATAAACACCTTGTTTAACTTTGTATACCTGTTGATTTAGTTATGCAACAGTGATACAATACTGAACCAACACTACAATATGAAATCATACCTGTGGTCTAACAACATTTGTACTTCTGATATCAGCAATGTTTCTGCATTTTCAAATTCTGAAATGAAAGTTTTATTTGGATTCATTCATAGGCCATTTCCTATTCTAAAAATCTTGATATAACATTCAGTAATTTTAAATTACATAATCCCATCTCATACATCATCAGTTTTTTAAGATTATAACTGCAATAATTGGAGTGGGTTTCACATAAGAACTAAGGTCAAATCATGTATCATTGAAATCCACCACACCCACTCATTAGCCTAAATTTTTTTTAAACTTGATCAATCCTGGTAAATTTGTTCTATGCTCTAGATAAAATACGCAGCAATGACAAAGACCGATCAAATAAGTCTAAAAATCACCCGTAATTAGGTCTAGCTCTGAAAAAGGCCACTGAACAAGCATCATTAGAAATACTAGACATTTCATGCAAATTATATAGACGAACAGGCTACTCAGCGTTGACGAGGTTAACCACTGGTCACGAATTAAATTCAATGCAGCTACTGTCGGCCCACAGTGAAGAAAAAAATCAATATACTAAAACATTTACTAATACAATAATAATCCCCATAATTTTATTTTTTCTACACATGCTACAATCAAATTATAATTAAAATACTAGACTTAACAGTTCATTCCTCTGTCAGGCAACTAGCGTAACAATGACGTAACGATACTAAAAATAGCTGACAGAAATGTCTGCATGGGTACCTCATATGGAAATTCGATATAAAAAAGGGGAATCAACACAACTATAATTAATCATTATAATAATATAAATAGGCCTATCTCAGTTAGGCCTATACTATATATTACTACTTTTGTACCAGGGGGTTTCGACAGTGTACCCGGCCGTTTAAGGCGGCAGTTCAGTTTTATTCCAAGAGTACTTGACAAGTAATGTGTATTAATGAAAACCATATATCTCGTGAATTTTTCGGCCATTTTAAGGCATGGCGTCTATTTATTTATCATCTCGCATTAAAATAATGATAAGAATTAATAGTTTTTCTCACTAAATCTAGAATTTACGCAATTATCAATTTAAACATGACCACTGAATAATAGACATCCATATTTAATCCATTAGGCACTAACTTTGGAGTTTTTAGTTCTTTTTAAACTAAATTACTTAATTTAATATTTATTGTCAATCACTGCCATGTCCAACACATCTCTCCATGACAACTCTTCTAACCCTTGAAGGTAAAGAAAACCACAAATCAGGTTAGACTTTTTAAGTGGCCATGCACAAGAGTTCCTCACTAGTGATCTCCAAATAGTGGTCACGTGGTTTATTTTTAAAAAAAAATTTGGTTGTCATTTTTGTGGCTGGTCTTATAAAAAAAGGGTTGACGATATTTGATTTATTTTTTCATAGACTGATAAAACTAATAATGCTTTACTATGGAAATCAATTTTGTAATATGGAAATCGATATTTAAAAAGTTCTAGTATTTTTGATGAAGCCAACTTTTAAATTTAGCCTTCATTCTCCAACGCAAATTTTAAAATGCTTTTCTGGCATATATAGCCCTGCCACCTATAGCTTGTTGTTATAACGTGAAAGTCCCGCCATTTTGCGCATGGTAAACATTTTAAAAACTAATTAGTAGAAGGTCTCTGGAATTTGTCGGAAGTCAAGCGTACGGTCCGGACGCCATATTGTTGTTAGCAACCGACCACGCCTCCAAGTTAGCGAGAAATACTTTGCGAGATTAGCAGTTTTTTTCATTTGACGTGTATAGGACCCCTAAAAACGAAAAAAAAAAAACCCCCGAAAATAACGACGCGTGACGTTTCAGTGTCAGAGGTTATCCTGCCATCTCAGCAAAGAGCCGGACTACTATGTATGTATACTAGTAGTATGTAGTAGGTTGAATTATGGATTTTTTAAAATAAAATATTCTGTTATTTCAAATACACCATTAACTTCCTTACCCCTTAAGAGAACATTTGACACCACATTTAAATATCTAGCTTACTCGGTTGACGAGAAAAGAGAGAATTTGAAATTTTTCCGATATTGGAAAATGAAAGACAAAACCGCGTTTTATCCCCTCGACCGGCATAACATTACGTCGTGGACTTGTGTCCACGAGCTTTTAATTCCCGCCATGGTAATTGCGTCAGCTTAGGTTATTTACTCACCGGAAAATAACAAAAAGCAACTGGTTGATAATAAAACTAGATCTAGTTATTTTATTATTTATTAAATTCTACTCTACATGTTATTCATACCATTTTATGAAGTAATGAACACCTGCATAAATCAAATGACCATAATAAATATTTTTATTTCAAATAATAAATATGCATAAAATAATATGATAGTAATTGCTAAGATAGTTTATAAATACAAATACATTTTACACTCAATCACATTATATTGAGTCAACAGTGTGGCAGCTGAGGTTCATACATGGTATTAGTGTCCCCTTTTTTTTTTACATTACATTTTTTTTCATCTTGAAAACATGACGTATGTGATTTTTTTTTTAAAAATAAAATCTCCAAACATCGTCACTCGCGTGATTGCTTGCTTATGTTTACTATCCTGTGGATGAAAAGTCCCACCACGGTCGCGGGGTCACCGTGACCTATAGTACACGTCATAGAATGAACACGCGTACACGAGATGGTCGGTGTCTTCACTTCTCTCTCTCTTCCCCCCCCCCCCCTTCTTCAAGCAAATTGAATAACAGACCTACTTCCCTACTTCTGGTCATTTTTTTTTTTAAAGTTCGGTCATTTTTTTTTAAAGTTCACATATCAGGCATGCTAGACAGCCAGCTGTATAAAAAAAAAATTTAACTAGATCTACGTCTAGCTTAAAAAAATAAATAAATAAACGCGTAAAATGCCCGTAAACAGATTATTTAGCGCCAAAAAAAAAAGGCAGCTGAACGAGCATTTTTTTTTAAAATACGCAGCAATGAAAAGGGCTAACGGCCGATCAATTAAGTCTAAAAATCACCCGTAATTAGGCCTAGCTCTGAAAAAGGCCACTGAACGAGCATCACTGATTATATAAACGAATAGGCCACGCAGCGTTGACGAGGTTAACCACCGGTCATGAATGCAGCAACTGTCGGCCCACAGTGAAGAAAAAATCAATATACTAATAAAATTACTAATACAACAATAATGTCCATAATTTTACTTTTTCCACACATGCTACAATTGAATTATAATTAAAATACTAGACTTAACAGTTCATTCCGTAAAAAACAAAAACTAGTTGTTTCAGTCTGGCAACTAGCGTAGCAATGACGTCATGATACTAAAAATAGCGGATAGAAATGTCAGCGTGGGTACCTCATTTTGGGATAAGATTTTGGAAGCCAGAATCAATAATTATGTAAATATACAAGGTAAATATCTCAATTATATATTAATTTAGAGGAGGTCGGGCCGTTTTCCCCGGAGGTCGGTCGTTTTTAGCGGCGGTTCAGTTTTTACGGAGAGCGCTCTACTAGAAATCCTCTCATTATTTACAACAACAAATCTCTCGATTTTTTCTGGCATTCTAAGGCATATTATCCATTTTATTAGCATTCTGCATTAAAATAATGATGAGAATTTGCGAGATTAACAGTTTTTTCATTTGTCGTGGATGGGACCCCTAAAATAAACGTAAAAACCGTCTAAAAACGACGCGTGACGTTTCAGGGTCAGAGGTCAATCCAGCCATCTAAGCAACGCGCCAGACTCGTATGTAGTGCGGCCTTTTCTAGATCTCTAAATTATATATCTACTAGACTTTAACTAGAGATTAGACTAGTAGATCTACAAACTCTAGTTTTATTTTTCATTTTCTAATTTAAAAAAAAAATTCGACCTTTTGGAAATTGTAACTCGGATGCATCCTCTTCTTGATTATCACTAGTACCAGATTGTTGTTGAGATTGCGCAGCCATTTTGTAAATAAAAGAGTTACTTGAAGAGCTACTTCTTAGCAAATTTCCGATTAATTTGCTAATCTACGAAATAAAACGATCGCTAAAATCTAGATCTAGATTTTGATACCACTTGTTAAATTTTAAAAAACCGTATTAAGCCTAAATCTAGAGTCTATAAATAAAATGTAGACGTCTAGATTTGTTTGTGAAAATATAGCTTAAGGTTTGTTTTTTAACCACTAGATTTTTAAAAATAAATTAAAACTAGATCCATAAATTAAACTATAAATAGTGTCACATTGCCGTCACGTGATAGAAAAAATGGCTGAAGATGATACTGTACCTCTTCTTACTGCTGGACATAGTTCAAATGTTTCTGTGAAACAAAATTACAGCCGAGAAGTTTCGGAAAATACAACATACGTTGCAGATAATGAAAAGGTGCAATAATTTGTGTAATAAGTAAATAAAGTAGTCACTTTAAAAGATTGCTAATGGACATGAACGAGGTGACAACCCTATCGAACTACTACTCAGTAGTACTACGTATTCTACGTAACGTTACTACTAGTACTAGACTAGAGAGTAGAGAGTCTAGTACTAGAATATAGTAACTAGTACTGAAGAAATACAACTACTAGTAACTACTAGGGATGGTGTGGTAGAGCACTCAACTACTCTTAAGCTCAGATCTCAAACGGGTCTGTCTGTGCAGCATGCAGCAACCACCAAGCTTTGATGACTACTTGACCTATGTAATGGAAAGTAAAGAGAGCTAACCACACCATCACTTCATGTGCAGTAGACTGAGTAGTCAGGAAACAGATAAACTCTACTTCAGCTGCTATATGGATGATGGATTGACAGGTCCAAAAGGGAAACTACTTTAGGGTGTGGGGAAATTGCGAGACGCGAAAAGCGAAATGGCGAGGCGGGAAAATGCGAGAAGGGCGCGAAAACGGTCGGTCACGTGACTTTTTTGTCTCGCATTTTACCACAAGCCGATACTTACGCTGGGTGGTGTTGAAATGCGAAGACTTCTGCGAAAAATTTACCGCACCCGATTTTAGGTGGTATTTGGTCCAGACTTCAAAGACGTTTCGTTTACATTGTTAAAACTTCCGATTTTTCCGTCGCTAGACATACTGAGGATTTGTCAACTCCCCCCATCTTTTGTGTCGACTTAGAATACCGCCTTGTTCGAAACCGACGGAAATACCGCAGACGATAGATCAACTTCTGTCTTTTGTGTGGAACGCTGAGGCCGCATGATTTACCGTCTTTGAAGATCGCCATGCCCGGATCCGCTGCCGCCGCAAACATATTTTCTATTGTTGCATAGAAATTTTGTATTATAGCCGCCGCCTACGATTTTTTTCTAGCTTTTTTTACCATATAAATCTAAGCACAAGGAAATGCCTACATCATTTGGATACAACAAAATAAAGTGACGTCACCGATATTATCAGTTGCTCGTGCTATATCGTAAGCTATGGGCCTACTTCAAATGCTTTTAAAACCAAGTTGAACTTATCTGAATTTTTTTGGTTTTGGTGGTGGTGTTATTTGGGGTCTTCCATAAATGACGTCACACTCGTAGGGGGGGGGGTCTGTAATTTTATGACGATGTGTGATGAGGGGGAGGAGGGGGGGTTAGATGTGAAGTCCCACTATAAAAAAGCAATGTTAGAAAAGGAATTTTAGACGTTTTTTCGCGTTTTAGAAAACTGTTTTAATACATTGTAATAGGAATTGATTAAAATGCTCTATTTTGACCAAAATTAGACAAGATTTTGGGAAAATATCGATGTTTTAAAAAAACTCAACTGCTGGTGACAACAATGAGCAAGACATTGCCAAAATTACAGAAATGATAAAAAATACAAATTATAAAAAACGGAAAACAGATGTTGAGCGTGCGGATGATGATGATGATGAGAACATGGATGCCAGTGTTGTTTGTGGGATGAACGAGAAGGTCAACTGTGATGAGAATGTGAAATGTTGTGAATGTGGATTGGAAGAAGTAGCAAATGAAAAATGTATAAATGGGAGTCTAATGAACTGGGCTGGGTGTACTATGTGTGAAAGATGGTGTCACGAGGTGTGTTTGAGGACTGTTTCAGAAGATTTTGGTTGTAATTAAAATTACTTAATAAAAAAATAAATTGCACTTTTTAGAATTGTTTATACTTTTACACTTTTTGCAAGTACAAAAATCCATAAATAGATGTTGCAAAATATCTCTCCTGCTGACAAGATTATACCAATTCACAATGACACAGCTCACGTTTGTATAAACATGAGCGGGCTAGATTTTTAAATTAATGCCGACTGAGACGGGATTTTCCTCTCGCTAACAAGAGCGTGTGATGACAGTAGCACAGCAACGATGTTAGGATTTTTAAATAGATAGATCTAGATATAGATCTATCTATCTTCTTAGTATCTAGATAAAAAATAACAACATACAACACTCGTGTTAAAGGGTATGGCTAAATGCTTGTTTATTTTAAAACAAAAAAAATAATAATTTAAATACATAAAGATGGAAAAAAAGGAAAAAACTTTTTTCGCAAAAAGTGTCTCGCTATTTACCCATAATTCCGCAGGTATGTCTCGCATTACCTTCTCGCATTTTCCCGCCTCGCCATTTCGCTTTTCGCGTCTCGCAATTTCCCCACACCCACTACTTTAATATACTAGGGTCTTTATCAAGCCCTATTGATATTTTGGTACAACTAATCAATAGAAAAACCTTAAATTCTTGTATAAGTTTATTAAGCTAACTGTTAAGTTGTACCACATCAGTAGGAGTAACAGCTTCCCTGTCTACCTGCTTATTTGAACATATTGGCAGTATGCTGTGATAAGTGGTTTTTTAAGTCATTTTGTATAGATTTTTGTGCAGGCAAGTGTTTATATATTAAAAAAAATTGGATTTAGAACATACGAGCCGACCCGCGGTGTATCATATGCCGCTATTTGGTTGTTTTATTTTCTACTTTTCAGTAATTCATAATTAGTGAATTCTACAGTACCAATGCTGCCACTGAAAATATTTGCTTTAAAACACTATCAGTAGGTCGTTAAAGACTATAATGCCCCACCTCCCCCCCCCTCCTTTCCCCCAACCCCTACCCTACACCCCTCCCCCCCAGTGAAAGCAGCCTCATCTTAGTAACCTCCCCTAAGTTTAAAATTGTTTCAAACTAAATTATCTGTCCCTAATAGCCATCATTAAACCCGGCTATACAATTGTAAACATTTAGCGTGAACCACAGTTCACCAGACCATGTGGGGGTGGTAGGGATATGCCTTGAGAGGAAGAGGGGGGCTGCTAGGTGCGCTTACAGCTTGGTGTTTTCTATGGTCTCCATGAAGAGAATTATATATATTGATGTTGTTTTCAAATTATTTTTTTAAAACGTAAAAATGAAAGAAAATGTGGTTAGAGTATTGGAAATTAATATGATATTAATTTAAAATTAATAAGAGACAGTGGTAAAAACAAAGTTTTAAAAATCTGTCAAGAGCTCTGGTAAGGTTTTTCTATGAAGATCTCCCTTTGTTCAAATGCTACATACTACACTACACTATCCCACTATCTACGACTAAAAATAGTAAAAAAATAGCAAAAAAACCTATCAAATCGAGTACTAAACTTATTAATTTTAATTTTAGGCCTAATTATTTTCTAATTTAAATAATACCAATAAAAACTAGAGATCTATTTATAACTAACCAGGCACTAAATTTGATAGTTGTTGCTCATTTGGGGTTATTAAATAGTATACAGCTTTTACTTAGTGCACGACAGCATTCCAATAGTTCACTGATGTAATCTGAACTTGACATGACTCGCAGTGCCAAGCAAGTGCATGACAATTGTCAATAGACCTAACAACTAAGAAGCATCACTTGTTAAACTCGACTTTGTGACAATACCATTACAGGTCCTTTTTCTTGACTGAAAAAAATAGTTTTCCCGCATGTGTCAACAACATACTACAGTGGATTTTTTAGTTCAATGGGTATATACCCTACCCCTCGCCCCCTCACAGCATACTTCATTTCTTTATAAACAGAGTTAAAATTTAACTTTTGAGTTCAAGAAGGGTCGAGAGTGGTATAGAAACAACAAAGCTGTTCCTTTAATAGTTCAAATATATAACTAAAAATTATAGGCTTACTGACATAGCATCATACAAGAAATGCACAATCTCAGTGTTAAATAAATTAGTTAATTAACTAATTAAATATCGCTAATGATAATGAATGGAGAGAGGTTGTTTTGTTTAAGGCACAGCACACAATCCTGTGTGTGCGTGGTATGTGGCCTGACCGACTGAAAGGAGATTGTTTATATTATTGTTTTGAGTTTATATTTAACACAATCTAACAAGCCCACCCGTTGGTTGAGGCCATGCCGGGATGGGGGGGGGGGGGGGGGCGCGGAATGGACGTTCTGTCCGGGATTCAGAGGGATGACTTGAAATATTGTCCTAACAGTTACCTATATTAGCAACACTTAAATCATCGAGTGCATCTGGCTCAGTATAATAAATCCTTAAAATACAAGTTATAAATAGTCCAATAACACTAATAGTTGAAGGACTGCCAGAATATATATATATATATATATATATATATATATATATATATATATATATATATATATATATATATATATATATATATATATATATATATATATATATATATGCATTATATTATAATATTAATACCTAGCTGTACTTACAATATAACTAAAATGTGTTTCCAAATATTTTTAGGCTAATGGGATCTACATTTAAATAAACACATTCAAATACTTACCTCATTCAGTAGACACATTAGGCTTCTTTTAGCATAGTAGCACATCTATATTTTTGAGATTTCATATTGAGTAGCCTAGCCTTTCATTAAACTATGATAAAAGACGGTAGTATATACATGCGTACTATCAGAAACTAAATTTATAATATAGCATCTTTCACAAATCAAGTGTATGGTTTCTGCATACTTTTCTCTTCTTATTGTACAGATTCATCTTTTCACATTTCATGTCTCGCATTTTACCCCCACCTCTTAACTTAATGACTATAGACACTTAATTAATAATAAACTTAAACTATTCCTTTAATTAAAAGTATTAGTAAAACTCATACTTAAGTGCTTGCTTTTTTTTCTCTATCTGTAGCCATCAAGATCACATCTAGCATTAGCTATAATTGCTTGTATTTTAGGAAGTCCTTTGCAGATTGGTCTAAATACATCAATTTTAAATGCTCCAGAAGAGGTAAAATATTTTTTATTTTCCTATTGTGCATGTAAAATAATAATTAAGTAAAGCTCTGTTTTGAACCCTGCGACCCATATGGCAGGTGAAGTACAATTCACTTGTATCTATGACTCGCCATACGTAGTGATAGTGTTATCCACACTTTATAAACAGAGTTAAAATTTAACTTTTGAGTTCAAGAAGGGTCGAGAGTGGTATAGAAACAACAAAGCTGTTCCTTTAATAGTACAAATATATAACTAAAAATTATAGGCCTACTTACATAGCATCATACAAGAAATATAGTGATAGTGATAGTGTTATCCACACTATGCCCAACCGCCTTTATTTTCCCTAGTATACGTCAGGTCCCCATCAGATTTGGGAGGACTCTGGGACATGTCACGACCATTCAACCATGCCATCCCTGTATGTGAAGTATTACTTTACAATTTTAAATGTTTGCGTTAAAACATTTTTTCTAAATAAATTATACATTTTTTCTATTTTGTTTGGGTGGTGAAATTGCTCAGAAATAAGGTAGGTGGGTCGCGTGCCCCGGAGAAATGACCTGAAAGAAACTCTGTTCATGTTTTATTTTTCCCTTATTAAAAAAAAAAACAAATTTGAAAATTTAGAACTGTTTTAATAAAACAAATTTTACACATTAAAAATCTGTAATAGCAAATAAAAATATTATTTATAAAAATGTTTAATTTTCTTCTTGTCCTAGGTTATCAAAAGTTTCTACAACAAGACCTATGTGGATAGACATGGGGAAAACATACCTGATGCTTTACTCACTCTCTTATGGGCAGTGACTGTAGCATTCTTTTGTGTTGGAGGTATGCTTGGTGGTGTTTCTGCTGCTTTTTTTGCTGGAAGATATGGCAGGTAAAAGTTTCTCACTGCACGTACATTAGAAGCAACACTACACTAGTGTATGCCTGGTAACTTGCTTCTTTTATCTTTTTTATAAAAGCCTGGTTTTTTCAACAGGAAGAATACGTTGCTGATGAACAATGCCTTAGCATTCTTGTGTGCTGGGCTACAAGGATGTAGTAAACTCGCTGGATCTTATGAAATGTTGATTGCTGGACGAGTGGTTGCTGGAGTATGTTGTGGTATGCTGTTATTAAAAAATAAAAGTTTTAATAATATCTTATGAATAAAAGCGTGGATAGTATTAGTTAAGAAAAAAATAATATCATGAATTTTGTGGTTGAAAATGTCAATGTGTAAACATATTGAGATGAACGATTATGAGCCTTGTTTACTTATTCCCTAGGTTTGACTTCAGCTGTTGCACCTTTGTACTTGGCTGAAATCTCTCCAGTTTCTCTCAGGGGATTCTGCGGTACTTGCAATCAACTGTCAATCACGTTAGGCGTTTTAATGGGTCAGGTCCTTGGCCTGGGAAACATACTTGGTACAGAGGACTATTGGCCCATTCTCGTGGGTATGTTGATACTTATACTTGGTACAGAAGACTATTGGCCCATTCTCGTGGGTATGTTGATACTTATACTTGGTACAGAAGACTATTGGCCCATTCTCGTGGGTATGTTGATACTTATACTTGGTACAGAGGAATATTGGCCCATTCTCGTGGGTATGTTGATACTTATACTTGGTACAGAGGAATATTGGCCCATTCTTGTGGGTATGTTGATACTTATACTTGGTACAGAAGACTATTGGCCCATTCTTGTGGGTATGTTGATACTTATACTTGGTACAGAAGACTATTGGCCCATTCTCGTGGGTATGTTGATACTTATACTTGGTACAGAAGAATATTGGCCCATTCTCGTGGGTATGTTGATACTTATACTTGGTACAGAAGACTATTGGCCCATTCTTGTGGGTATGTTGATACTTATACTTGGTACAGAAGAATATTGGCCCATTCTCGTGGGTATGTTGATACTTATACTTGGTACAGAAGACTATTGGCCCATTCTTGTGGGTATGTTGATACTTATACTTGGTACAGAAGAATATTGGCCCATTCTCGTGGGTATGTTGATACTTTTCATTTGAAAATGAAATTGCATCTTAAAGCATCTTGCTACATTAATGAACGTTTTATATGATAGTGTAGTTACACTAACGGTCTGTCAACCGAAATGATTATCAATATTGCTGTATGTGATGCGTTAGTCCTGTAAACACCTGCTTTTATTTCAATGACACCATATATGTAGTGTAGCTTACTAAGGATTTGTTTTACTTTATTTACCATACAAACTTTACCAGCCAAAATAGTTTTAGTTTGCTTTAAAAGTAGTAATTTTTAACAGTAACAGCTATTGCATTAAAAAGTAATAGCTGTAGTAATGGTAACAGTAATTTTTAAAAATTTATGTTTTTTCCCCACCCCTTTCTAGTGTTAGTAAAAATAGCTTAGCTGGCGAAGTTACTAAACATAGCACCCATTACGGATGTTCATGTAGCTCAACACCACAGCCTAACTTTGTCTTAACATCAAACTGAAATGACACCATCCTTGTAGGGATTTTTACATTTCCTGTTCCAGGTTTTCCAGCAGTCCCAGCAGTCTACAGTCTGTTGACCTTGACTTGGTGTCCAGAGTCACCTAAGTATCTGTTGGTAAACAAGGGAGATGATGAAGCAGCAGAAAAAGGTGACTTGCATTTCTGTCATTCTGTGTAGATTGATACATAATACTGTCATCTGACAACTAACTTTTAACTTTTAACAAATCTTGCCCACATGACAAGGATAGAGTTAACAAATATCTTATTTAAATGTAGCTCTTTGTTGGCTGAGGAAATCTTCAAATGTCTCTGATGAAATGGAGACCATGAGAAAAGAAAGAGCAGAGCTTAGGAACTCACCAAAGGTAGGTGTGTAGCTTATGCTGCCACTGTTTTTAACTGTTTTTTTGTCCCCTTATCAATGTTATTAATGAAATGCAATTTTTATAATTTTTTGCAATATCAATTTCAATTTTGAGAAAAGCAAAATACAATTCATATTCATTCAGTTTATTGTTTTTTTAAGCAATTCAAAACTAAATTTAAAAACGAAAAAAATGTCTTAAATTGTTTTTTTGCTACTCATTTTTTTCATAAGACATTCCACTTATTTGTGATTTTGTGATTACAGTTTAATGTGTTGGATCTTTGGAGAAGCAATGAACTAAGATGGCCGCTGGTGATCTGCATTGTGCTACAAATGTCCCAGCAGTTTTCTGGCATCAACGCTGTGAGTGTAACCAAAAATCTGACACCCTAATTTTACATACAAACTAAAAAAAAATTTATTCACTTAAATAATCAACAAGGTACACCATAAAAATTTAATAAGATCTGATAACATCACCAAAAGACATTCTCATTGTAACAAAAAGTAAGCTAAAAAACCAAACTCTTTGAAATAAGGCTGGGTTCAAAATATACATGTTTGGCATTTTCTTCTGATTACAACTTTTCTATGTGGTTTAATATTTAGCTGGTATATTTTATTGAAACACCCAACTCTATTCCTCTAGGTGGTTTACTATTCAACCAGTATATTTTATTGAAACACCCATCTCTATCCCTCTGGGTGGTTTACTATTCAACCAGTATATTTTATTGAAACACCCATCTCTATCCCTCTAGGTGGTTTACTATTCAACCAGTATATTTTATTGAAACACCCATCTCTATCCCTCTAGGTGGTTTACTATTCAACCAGTATATTTTATTGAAACACCCATCTCTATCCCTCTAGGTGGTTTACTATTCAACCAGTATATTTTATTGAAACACCCAACTCTATCCCTCTAGGTGGTTTACTATTCAACCAGTATATTTTATTGAAACACCCATCTCTATCCCTCTAGGTGGTTTACTATTCAACCAGTATATTTTATTGAAACACCCAACTCTATCCTTCTAGGTGGTTTACTATTCAACCAGTATATTTGCCTCAGCTCAACTCTCCAAGGATGAGGCCCAGTATGCCACCGTAGGAACTGGGGCAGTCAATGTCATGATGACCTTTATATCAGCCCTTATAATGGACCGAGCTGGCCGCAGGACTCTCCACATGATCGGCCTGGGTGGCATGTGTATTTCCTCAGTAGTCCTCGTCGTCTGTCTCACATTGCATGTAGGTAGACCATGTCAGCTGACTAGTCCATGTCATCTGTCTAGTTCATGTCATCTGTCTAGTCCATGTCATCTGTCTAGTCCATGTCATCTGTCTAGTCCATGTCATGTGTCTAGTCCATTTCATCTGTCTAGTCCATTTCATCTGTCTAGTCCATGTCATATGTCTAGTCCATGTCATCTGTCTAGTCCATGTCATCTGTCTAGTCCATGTCATGTGTCTAGTCCATTTCATCTGTCTAGTCCATTTCATCTGTCTAGTCCATGTCATGTGTCTAGTTCATTTCATCTGTCTAGTCCATTTCATCTGTCTAGTACATGTCATCTGTCTAGTCCATGTCATCTGTCTAGTCCATGTCATCTGTCTAGTCCATTTCATCTGTCTAGTACATGTCATCTGTCTAGTCCATGTCATCTGTCTAGTCCATGTCATCTGTCTAGTCCATTTCATCTGTCTAGTCCATGTCATGTGTCTAGTCCATTTCATCTGTCTAGTCCATTTCATCTGTCTAGTACATGTCATCTGTCTAGTCCATGTCATCTGTCTAGTCCATGTCATGTGTCTAGTCCATTTCATCTGTCTAGTCCATTTCATCTGTCTAGTACATGTCATCTGTCTAGTCCATGTCATATGTCTAGTTCATTCTTCTCTTTCATTTTAACTATTCCAAAACAATACAGAGATATAGATCTATAGATATTATGGATTATTATACTTTTTGAGATCTTAAAAAAATTGTGAAATAATTTAAAACAAGTAATTAAAAAAAGTCTAGTGACAATTTTAGCGCAATTTCCTTATGTTATCTAAAAATAGCTCTGTCGTAGCGTAAATCAAGAGCAGGTTTAGTAAAACCATTGGTTAGTTATTAAAACGTTTTTTATTAATTTTTTTTCGGTACTTTACATGTTTTATTTACAATAGAGTTACATGACTAAAAACCATTGCACGCCCAGCTACTGAAAATGACGTCGCAGCCATTGAACGTGATGGCGCAGCTATTGAACGTGATGACGCTTGTGATGTGGTTGCATAAAATGCCTACTAATTCGGTCCAAATTTTAATTAATTCAAAAAATTTTTTGTGACCGAACGAAAGGATATTTTTGAAAACTTTCTTCGGCAATATTGTTCTAAATTATGGCAGGAATCGATTGGTACATGTTTCAAGTCGCTAAGTGGTCTGGTTGCCGAGATATGGGCCAAAAACTGCATTTTTTCGAGGTTTTTTGGCTTTTCCGGGAAATCCATGAAAGAAACCCGGAATTTTTATGGCCTATGCTCATCCTCGTAACTTGCTTAACATAATTGCTTTTGGAACTAGTCATCGATATTGCTTTGTTGAGGAGGAGATACGACTTAAAGCTGCGGACACACATCCATCCATTCCCAGAAATGACGGG
The DNA here is from genome assembly GCF_028476545.2 of Physella acuta. Classification (NCBI taxonomy): domain Eukaryota; kingdom Metazoa; phylum Mollusca; class Gastropoda; family Physidae; genus Physella; species Physella acuta. The sequence goes on along the minus strand of NW_026732108.1, from coordinate 562,779 downwards.
TTAATAAACGCAATTCTCCAGAATGGAAATTGCGCTAAAAAACATCTCAACTGTTCAAATTATGTTTGAGCAACCAAGTAACAAAGCTATTAACATTGACAAATAAATGAATTTCTTTCTGTCAGTGAAGATTGTTTGTTGACACTGTCTGTTTACTGTCATGCAACATAAGCTGTTTAAGTAATTGTTTTTTTTACAGACAACTACTTCATGGCTGTCATACATCAGTATCGTTGCTGTCATTATTTATATTGTATTCTTCTTTTTTACAGACAACTACACCATGGCTGTCATACATCAGTATCGTTGCTGTCATTATTTATATTGTATTCTTCGCTACTGGACCAGGTTAGTTATTTCCTAACAGTTTGTTAAACAACTGGTACACACCACACAATGTTAAATGGTCTGGGCTTTAAGAGAGCAATAGAACAAACTTTCATCATAAAATAAGATCAAATTTAAAAAAGGCTAAAATACACATCTAAAACAGTATAAACAGACAGGTGAAAGGATAAATAGACCACATTGACAGGTCACATGGACAGACCACATCAATAGACCACATCAATAGACCATGGACAGACCACATGACAGATCACATCATAGACCACATGAACAAGACCACATGACAGATCACATCAATAGACCACATGAACAGACCACATGACAGATCACATCAATAGACCATATCAATAGACCACATGAACAGACCACATGACAGATCACATCAATAGACCATATCAATAGACCACATGAACAGACCACATGACAGATCACATCAATAGACCATATCAATAGACCACATGAACAGACCACATGACAGATCACATCAATAGACCATATCAATAGACCACATGAACAGACCACATGACAGATCACATCAATAGACCATATCAATAGACCACATGAACAGACCACATGACATATCACATCAATAGACCATATCAATAGACCACATGAACAGACCACATGACAGATCACATCAATAGACCACATGAACAGACCACATGACAGATCACATCAATAGACCATATCAATAGACCACATGAACAGACCACATGACAGATCACATCAATAGACCATATCAATAGACCACATGAACAGACCACATGACAGATCACATCAATAGACCATATCAATAGACCACATGAACAGACCACATGACAGATCACATCAATAGACCATATCAATAGACCACATGAACAGACCACATGACAGATCACATCAATAGACCATATCAATAGACCACATGAACAGACCACATGACAGATCACATCAATAGACCATATCAATAGACCACATGAACAGACCACATGACAGATCTCATCAATAGACCATATCAATAGACCACATGAACAGACCACATGACAGATCACATCAATAGACCATATCAACAGACCACATGAACAGACCACATGACAGATCACATCAACAGACCACATCAACAAACCACATGAACAGACATTATGAAGAGCCTGTACTCTCCACTCCAGGTGCCATCCCATGGTTTATGGTGGCTGAGCTGTTCACACAGAGTCCCAGGACAGCAGCTGTTGGTGTGTCTGTGGTGGTCAACTGGCTGTGTAACTTTACAGTTGGTATTGTCTTCCCAGTGCTCCAGGTCAGTGACTGCGCTGGTACAGTGTTAAGTTCTGTAGTCTTACTTTACCAGTTTAGTATTCCTACAGTCTCTTTTATTTCTGTAGTCTTACTTTACCAGTTTAGTCATCTTACAGTCTCTTTTATTTCTGTAGTCTTACTTTAACAGTTTAGTTATCCTACAGTCTCTTTTATTTCTGTAGTCTTACTTTACCAGTTTAGTATTCCTACAGTCTCTTTTATTTCTGTAGTCTTACTTTACCAGTTTAGTATTCCTACAGTCTCTTTTATTTCTGTAGTCTTACTTTACCAGTTTAGTATTCCTACAGTCTCTTTTATTTCTGTAGTCTTACTTTACCAGTTTAGTATTCCTACAGTCTCTTTTATTTCTGTAGTCTTACTTTACCAGTTTAGTATTCCTACAGTCTCTTTTATTTCTGTAGTCTTACTTTACCAGTTTAGTATTCCTACAGTCTCTTTTATTTCTGTAGTCTTACTTTACCAGTTTAGTATTCCTACAGTCTCTTTTATTTCTGTAGTCTTACTTTACCAGTTTAGTATTCCTACAGTCTCTTTTATTTCTGTAGTCTTACTTTACCAGTTTAGTATTCCTACAGTCTCTTTTATTTCTGTAGTCTTACTTTACCAGTTTAGTCATCCTACAGTCTATCTTATTTCTGTAGTCTTACTTTACCAGTTTAGTCATCCTACAGTCTCTTTTATTTCTGTAGTCTTACTTTACCAGTTTAGTATTCCTACAGTCTCTTTTATATTTCTGTAGTCTTACTTTACCAGTTTAGTATTCCTACAATCTCTTTTATTTCTGTAGTCTTACTTTACCAGTTTAGTCACCCTACAGTCTCTCTTTTATTTCTGTAGTCTTACTTTACCAGTTTAGTCACCCCACAGTCTCTCTTTTATTTCTGTAGTCTTACTTTACCAGTTTAGTCACCCCACAGTCTCTCTTTTATTTCTGTAGTCTTACTTTACCAGTTTAATATTCCTACAATCTCTTTTATTTCTGTAGTCTTACTTTACCAGTTTAGTATTCCTACAATCTCTTTTATTTCTGTAGTCTTACTTTACCAGTTTAGTATTCCTACAGTCTCTTTTATTTCTGTAGTCTTACTTTAACAGTTTAGTATTCCTACAATCTCTTTTATTTCTGTAGTCTTACTTTACCAGTTTAGTATTCCTACAATCTCTTTTATTTCTGTAGTCTTACTTTACCAGTTTAGTATTCCTACAATCTCTTTTATTTCTGTAGTCTTACTTTACCAGTTTAGTATTCCTACAGTCTCTTTCATTTCTGTAGTCTTACTTTAACAGTTTAGTATTCCTACAATCTCTTTTATTTCTGTAGTCTTACTTTACCAGTTTAGTCATCCTACAGTCTCTTTTATTTCTGTAGTCTTACTTTACCAGTTTAGTATTCCTACAATCTCTTTTATTTCTGTAGTCTTACTTTACCAGTTTAGTATTCCTACAGTCTCTTTTATTTCTGTAGTCTTACTTTAACAGTTTAGTATTCCTACAATCTCTTTTATTTCTGTTGTCTTACTTTACCAGTTTAGTATTCCTACAGTCTCTTTCATTTCTGTAGTCTTACTTTAACAGTTTAGTATTCCTACAATCTCTTTTATTTCTGTAGTCTTACTTTACCAGTTTAGTATTCCTACAGTCTCTTTTATTTCTGTAGTCTTACTTTACCAGTTTAGTATTCCTACAGTCTCTTTTATTTCTGTAGTCTTACTTTACCAGTTTAGTATTCCTACAATCTCTTTTATTTCTGTAGTCTTACTTTACCAGTTTAGTATTCCTACAGTCTCTTTTATTTCTGTAGTCTTACTTTACCAGTTTAGTATTCCTAGTCTCTTTTATTTCTGTAGTCTTACTTTACCAGTTTAGTATTCCTACAGTCTATCTTTTATTTCTGTAGTCTTACTTTACCAGTTTAGTATTCCTACAGTCTCTTTTATTTCTGTAGTCTTACTTTACCAGTTTAGTATTCCTACAGTCTCTTTCATTTCTGTAGTCTTACTTTACCAGTTTAATATTCCTACAATCTCTTTTATTTCTGTAGTCTTACTTTACCAGTTTAGTATTCCTACAATCTCTTTTATTTCTGTAGTCTTACTTTACCAGTTTAGTTATCCTACAGTCTCTTTTATTTCTGTAGTCTTACTTTAACAGTTTAGTTATCCTACAGTCTCTTTTATTTCTGTAGTCTTACTTTAACAGTTTAGTATTCCTACAGTCTCTTTCATTTCTGTAGTCTTACATTACCAGTTTAGTCATCCTACAGTCTCTTTTATTTCTGTAGTCTTACTTTACCAGTTTAGTATTCCTACAATCTCTTTTATTTCTGTAGTCTTACTTTACCAGTTTAGTCATCCTACAGTCTCTTTTATTTCTGTAGTCTTACTTTACCAGTTTAGTATTCCTACAGTCTCTTTTATTTCTGTAGTCTTACTTTACCAGTTTAGTATTCCTACAGTCTCTTTTATATTTCTGTAGTCTTACTTTACCAGTTTAGTATTCCTACAATCTCTTTTATTTCTGTAGTCTTACTTTACCAGTTTAGTCATCCTACAGTCTCTTTTATTTCTGTAGTCTTACTTTACCAGTTTAGTATTCCTACAGTCTCTTTTATTTCTGTAGTCTTACTTTACCAGTTTAGTATTCCTACAGTCTCTTTTATATTTCTGTAGTCTTACTTTACCAGTTTAGTATTCCTACAATCTCTTTTATTTCTGTAGTCTTACTTTACCAGTTTAGTATTCCTACAATCTCTTTTATTTCTGTAGTCTTACTTTAACAGTTTAGTATTCCTACAATCTCTTTTATTTCTGTAGTCTTACTTTACCAGTTTAGTATTCCTACAGTCTCTTTTATTTCTGTAGTCTTACTTTACCAGTTTAGTATTCCTACAGTCTCTTTTATTTCTGTAGTCTTACTTTACCAGTTTAGTATTCCTACAATCTCTTTTATTTCTGTAGTCTTACTTTACCAGTTTAGTATTCCTACAGTCTCTTTTATTTCTGTAGTCTTACTTTACCAGTTTAGTATTCCTAGTCTCTTTTATTTCTGTAGTCTTACTTTACCAGTTTAGTATTCCTACAGTCTATCTTTTATTTCTGTAGTCTTACTTTACCAGTTTAGTATTCCTACAGTCTCTTTTATTTCTGTAGTCTTACTTTACCAGTTTAGTATTCCTACAGTCTCTTTCATTTCTGTAGTCTTACTTTACCAGTTTAATATTCCTACAATCTCTTTTATTTCTGTAGTCTTACTTTACCAGTTTAGTATTCCTACAATCTCTTTTATTTCTGTAGTCTTACTTTACCAGTTTAGTTATCCTACAGTCTCTTTTATTTCTGTAGTCTTACTTTAACAGTTTAGTTATCCTACAGTCTCTTTTATTTCTGTAGTCTTACTTTAACAGTTTAGTATTCCTACAGTCTCTTTCATTTCTGTAGTCTTACATTACCAGTTTAGTCATCCTACAGTCTCTTTTATTTCTGTAGTCTTACTTTACCAGTTTAGTATTCCTACAATCTCTTTTATTTCTGTAGTCTTACTTTACCAGTTTAGTCATCCTACAGTCTCTTTTATTTCTGTAGTCTTACTTTACCAGTTTAGTATTCCTACAGTCTCTTTTATTTCTGTAGTCTTACTTTACCAGTTTAGTATTCCTACAGTCTCTTTTATATTTCTGTAGTCTTACTTTACCAGTTTAGTATTCCTACAATCTCTTTTATTTCTGTAGTCTTACTTTACCAGTTTAGTATTCCTACAATCTCTTTTATTTCTGTAGTCTTACTTTACCAGTTTAGTATTCCTACAGTCTCTTTCATTTCTGTAGTCTTACTTTAACAGTTTAGTATTCCTACAGTCTCTTTTATATTTCTGTAGTCTTACTTTACCAGTTTAGTATTCCTACAGTCTCTTTTATTTCTGTAGTCTTACTTTAACAGTTTAGTATTCCTACAATCTCTTTTATTTCTGTAGTCTTACTTTACCAGTTTAGTATTCCTACAATCTCTTTTATTTCTGTAGTCTTACTTTACCAGTTTAGTATTCCTACAGTCTCTTTCATTTCTGTAGTCTTACTTTAACAGTTTAGTATTCCTACAGTCTCTTTTATTTCTGTAGTCTTACTTTACCAGTTTAGTATTCCTACAATCTCTTTTATTTCTGTAGTCTTACTTTACCAGTTTAGTATTCCTACAATCTCTTTTATTTCTGTAGTCTTACTTTAACAGTTTAGTATTCCTACAATCTCTTTTATTTCTGTAGTCTTACTTTACCAGTTTAGTATTCCTACAATCTCTTTTATTTCTGTAGTCTTACTTTACCAGTTTAGTATTCCTACAGTCTCTTTTATTTTCAACTACAAATATGTAAGCAAAGTTTTGTCCTTAAACTTCAAGAAAGCTGATTACCATTTGCAGTCCATGGATTAGATGAAATAGAGTTTATGTAGTAATCTTTGACTGTATTTCAAGAGAACACAGTCCCATAATGATATCCTCAAAATGTTTTGTTTTCTTCCCTCACCAGAAAGCCATCCTGACCTACTCCTTCCTCCCCTTCTCTGTGATGCTGGCCTTGTTTTTCATCTTCACGTACATGTTTGTCCCTGAGACTAAAGGGAAAAGTATAACGGAGATCACCCGCCTCTTCAAGTCACCCACGGTGGGGAGCTCTGCCAGTGACCTCGGGGGCGCAGATGTTGAGTATGAGCGGTTCTTGAACAGGATGAGCACACAGGTGCTGATCATAGATCCCCCAGACAACAGCCTTGACGACACCATTCAAGGAACTGATTCTAGGGAAGTTAAATCAAGAGTTCAGTTTGAGTAACTTATTTTTTTTTAATATCATAGCTTTTAAAATGGCATTTTATAAATATTTTTTAACAACAGATAATTTGTAACTTCTAGACGTGTAACCTTATTGTAAAAATATTTAAATGTACATATTTCTTATTTTGTATTTATCTGATGTAAGCCTTACTTTTACAAATGTACATAGTAGGCATATCAAATTTTAATAACACAATTTATAAATGTACAGTATAACAGTAATGATAAAACTCATGATTTATACTGGATTTTCTAAAAAATTGTAATGTATCTAAATAGAAACTATTGCTTTTCAATATAAAATCTTATCTAATTGTTTTAATTTAAAAGCCAATTAATTAAATGATGAAAATGTATTGCTTCAACCACTGGGTGTTTAAAACCCAACAAAAATTACCACAGTCTTTCCTTACCTCCCTTCTCAATGCCAGCTTGGCTGTCACAGAGAAGAGTTATGTGCTCTTATTGTTTGAAGTTTAGCTTTGGATGGATACATTGTTTCATACAAGGACTCTCAGAAGTCCAAATTTTAAAAATATTTTTAACATGACATTTTGTAAATCCCAAAAAACTTTCATTTTTTTTTTCAATAGATCTATTAATTTACAAATTTTTCAATTGTCAACATTTACTTGAGTCAACAAGTGATAAGAAACTTGTACAGTTAAAATTGTCTTTAGAACACAGAGCTAAGTCCCTTGACTTTTTGTTCATGTTATAACAATGACACAGAGGTTTACTAACAGTGTCACTAGGTTTGATAATGTTATGAATTACTGAGCAAGTGCTTATAGCAAAGAGCTCCTAACAGGTTTATCAGGTTTATTTTTGCCTTGTTTTTTTGGTTTGCTGTTGTTGAGTGTTACAGATTGGTAAAAGTTTGTATGTAAAGTTTGTATGTTTTACAAACTTGTGCAATGCTCAATGTTTTTATACACCATAAACTTGTAAACATTCCGTTAGGTTGTGTCTCAAATCATGGGATGGTGTGGTCAAATAACAGAGTACTCGGCTCTAGCCCAAATGTTTTGAATTTGGATCTCAGTCCGTACTTAGTGCTGTAAGATTTCCCTGAGTACACCCATCTCTAATGGGTACCTAACTCATGTTGGGGAAAGTAAAGGCAACTGGACATAGTGCTGACCACACCATCCCTTCATAATGCGAGGTCAAGAAACATGAACTCTACTTCATCTGATCTTTAGATCTGCAAGGGGAGGTTCTATGTGTCAACTCACCATCATTTTGTCCTACACAGTGTGTTTGTCTGGACACTCTTAGATAGCTGACATAATGGCAATAGATGTGTGCTAAATGGTTTGATAATTTGTCTCATGTAAAACTTTTGTTATTGGCCAGTATTTATATGTATGCTTAACTTCTTTTTATAGAGAATAATATTGAATTATAAAGTTGGTAACATATATTTTCAAGTCTCGAGTAAGCAAGATTTGAAAGCTGTTTACTTGATCAGAAATAAAAGCAACATTAAAACTGTTAGCACTTTTGCATTTCACTAAGTTTTTTTGTTTAGTCTTGTTGATGAAGGCACAAGTTGTGTCCATGACAAAAATGTTTCTGTTTCTGCATATTGTGATTCTTTGAATGCTGCGTAAAGAAAAAGTATGATACTCCTCTATTAAGCTAAACAACCTTTAACAACTAATACTTGTCAAAACATTCATCGAATTTAAAAAAATAATCATTAGGAAAAGAAGCAAAGGAAGTAGATTTCATTTGTTCCTTAGAGCCCGTATACGAATCTGCAGTCAACACTGTCCCATCCGCATTCACTCTCCGCGACTCGTTTCTCGTGCTCATCAGGTCAATGCTGGTAGAACATCCGGTCAATGCTGGTAGAACATCCGGTCAATGCTGGTAGAACATCCGGTCAATGCTGGTAGAACTCCAGCCGTTTGACTTGAAGTGTGTCGTGCTCATCCGGTCAATGCTGGTAGAACATCCGGTCAATGCTGATAGAACTACAGCCGTTTGACTTGAAGAAACCCAGGAATCAAACTCGAGACCTTTGAATAGGAATCGTCCGCTCTACCACTCGATACTACTTTTAATCGCATAAATTTGGCGACAATGTGAAGGCTATTGGTTACACACATTGAACCTCAATGGAAATGCCGTTGGTTAAAAAAAAAAAGAAATGGTTGAATATTACCAGTTTTGACAACTATTTCGACATTCCCCGCGTCCAAGATAATTTGGGCTGCCCATATCTAGAAATTCACAAATTATGTGTCCCAGACACTCACTGATTATAATGGATTTCGAAGAGCTAATAGCTGCAAACGATATTTTTATTTAAGCCAGCAATACTGAATACAAGACTCGGCTCCTAGATGCTGCTGCCTATGGGTCAGAAGCCCCCCCCCCCCCCATATACCCCTCGGTAGATACATAAAGGTTTAGCGGGGGGGGGGGGTGTGCAAAATCGAAAGTTTGAGGGGGGGGGGGTGCAAATGAAAATTTTGAGGGGGGGGGGCTGCAAATCAAAAGTTTGAGGGAGGGTGCTACGCTTCTGATATGTACATTTATAATGCGGGAAAAAATTTGAACCCCCCCCCCATGAGACGATCCTGGCTACGCCACTGGCATGTATAGTATGAGCTAGTAAACTGTTAAGCCACAATATCTTTTGATAGAAATAATGGCTGGTTCTTGGTATAATGCTGTACTTTCTTCCAGAGACACGTAGTAAGTTTGTTGTGATGAAGTGGAATTTGATTCCTGAGTCTACAAGGTCATGTTTTGACAGATGCGTCGATAAAATGAGAGGTTAAATTATTTTGATATCAGTGGGTAACGTTAATGACTAAAGTTTTAGAACCGTTGAATTGGTGTCCATGTTGTGTAACGACCAGCTTATCGTAGATAAGTAACACATTGAACACTGGCACCGTAATTTTAAAATAATCGATAAATCAATATATTGATTTTTAGCTTTTTAAAGAAAACTTTATGCTAAACTATTTTGTTAACAACCTAACTCTTTAGCAAGGATTGAAATCGAACAAACAGCGCAATCAGCGCTAAAAGTAGACAAGCGTAGAGGGCTGAAGTACTATTTTTGTGTGGACTTCGTGCATTCATAAGTGTATCTCCAATAACAACGCAAGAATATATGTATATCAATTTTTCAAATCGTGAATAAGCCATTCTAAATAATTAAATAAATTTAAATAGAATTTTAAAACTTGGGAAAGTAACTATGTTATAGCGATAAATGATTAGAAGCAACAGCCAATGCATTTTTAAAGAGCTATAGTAAAAAAAAAAAGTTCCCTTTTCAAACCTGACGGACTAGAGGGCAAGTGAAGTAGAGTTCACTTGTTTCTGTGACCTCAGCATATGAAGATGGACGGTCCACTGACTTGAACCCAGATAACTAGCGACTTACGGGTTAGCAGTCCAGCTCTCTACCGCTAGACCACTCCGTCCCACAAGAGCAATAGAGATTGACAGAATTTCATCATTAACGATCGGCTTGTTAAAAAAAATATAAGTATGGTTGGCTACTAATTGCTTTTGAAACCTGACTATTACATTTGGTAGTGCATTAGGGATCGTCTATAAATGACTAAACCTTTCTGGTGGGGATGTTGGATTTTTGTAAATACAAATGACGAGATGATGGTTAAGAAAGTGAAGACACCTCACACTATTTCTATGTTAATTTTTTAAACCGAATTTTCAGTATAAATAACTGTTAAGACTTCAGTTTTAAAAATTACGGTTATTACAGTAAATTGGTCAAAAGTTGATAGAAATTTACGTATAGGGTCTAATACTTACAAATAAAATTTCAAAAACCTGAAACGGTAAAAGCTATCGCGTTTACACATGCACGCACACACATACGCACACAAACAAACATACATACCTAACTGCAAAACTGAGTTTTTCCATCTCATGAAGATTTGATTTAATTCACGATGACAATACTTTTACTATTCTTCGTTTACGAGAAAGTAAAAGAAAACAACTTAGATTTCAAAATTAGAAAGTAAAGACGTAGCGTCAATAGTTTATTTTCCTTACTACAAGTTAAATTATACTGAGTATTACCGTGCGGCGTCAAAACAGCCAGTGACAAAAGGGCACCGGAAAAAAGAACGGCCCCGACAATAGCCCCGTCAAATCGACCCCGTCAAAAGGGCCAGCGACAAATAATGCCCGTCATTTAGGCCCCCGACAAATATGCTCCCATCTTGTAGGCTCTCGACAAAACGGCTCCCGTCATTACGACTCCCGACAAATAGGCTCCCTTTACTTTGGCCCTAGAGAAAAGGGCTTGTGTCAATACAGTTCGAGTAGGGATTAAATTTCCCGGCGAAAGGGCCTCATTGAATATGATCCATTCCAGTAGGATCCCTCCATCAATAAAACATCACATTTTAAAATTAGTTGCACTTTGCTGTAAAAAGCTCAATTTATTTATGAGTTGCTATTGATTCATGATAAATATTTTCATTTCGGGATTCATTATTATCGGAGCCCATTTGACGGGACCCTTTTGTCGGCGGTAATTTGACTGGGTTGTTTTGTCGGGGGAGGGGGTGGAGTCTATTTTTCCATTACTATTTTCCATCTCTGTCGACTTCCATACACCAAAATATCTATAAAAAAAATAAGAGAAAAAAATTAAATGTTGAATAATTCTGAAAATTATATATATATATATATATATATATATATATATATATATATATATATATATATATATATATATATATATATATATATATATATATATATATATATAAATATATATATATATATATATATCTATATTTATATAATTACAATTATACAATTTTTAATTCGTAGTAGGGCCTAATAAGCCAACTATTAAACCCTTATTTATTCTATGCATGATGTATTTTAGTAAGTAGGCCTATTTTGTAGTGTTTACAACAAATTGATCACCGAATAACATATTAATAAATATATTGTAGATATGGTGTGTGAAGTTATAACCTATGTCTACGTGGTGTGTAGTTTCTTTTTATTCAACACATTGATTACATTTTTGATAAAGGCTGGTCTTTCGTTCGAGTATTGATTGGAGCAGTTTGTATTTATAGGTAGGCGGCTACCTACATTAAATAGTAGACCAAGTATCCGAAGTTTAGGCAGTTGTCTTTGTGCCGCCAAAGTAAAACGTTGACTAGACGAATTAGCTTACAATTTTTCTAAAATTTTGTAATCAGAGGAGGAGTTATATGGGGGGGGGGGGGGGGGGGAGTGAAGAAGTGCGAGGAATACATTCCTATGTTTCGCATATGGAGAAATGACATCAATATAATGTTCTAATTGATATTCAAATCTGCAGCCTTTTCTGAATGTGGTTTTAAATTAAAGTTATCAATTTGTTAGAAAAAGAGACTGAAAGAAATAAAAAAAAAATATTTCTTAGGTAAGGCATTTTTTACTTTAAAAAAACAAACTACAATTTATAAAAATAAATTCGTTTCTGTTTACTTCTACCGCCTATTTTTTTATAGGGAACTTTAAAAATCTTAAAATAGAAACATTACTGTAATTAATCTTACAATCACTTGATCAGAAAATTAAAAGAAAAAGGAAAATTAAAAATAATTATTCCCATAACATAGCTAATTAATTATTTTGATTTAAAAGAAAGAGCAGACTTACTTTTATAATATTAGTTAAAAGTTGATTTAAAAAAAAAATCTTAAACGGGTTCGTGCGAGACTATTGTCTAAATAATAGGAATCGTTCCACGGTTAGTCGGTCGTTGTTATAGAACCCACAGATGCTGGAAACTAGTATAACAGCAGTTGGGCGCAACAATTATTTTTATAAAGGTAAGAAAAAGATACTTTTTACTTGAATAAAATGTGACATAAGTAGTTATTGAGATATTAACAAATGGCTTTATACTATTCCAACAGCATTTTTCTTTAACAAACAACAAAAAGATCAAACCACCAAGCAAATGCTCATTCTATACTACCATCAAGTCCAATAATTCTAGTATTAGACAACTCATGTTACATTCAGTTTTATTACAGTTTTATCTTACTTTACCTCACATTGTTGGTTCTATGTCTTTTGTCTAAACTTCAACGAGTTCTGTTTGCAAGATAACGACGCCATTAGTGACAAGACCGCCATTTTAGGAATAGTTCTCCCACAGTTAACTTTTTACTTTCTCGTATATACAAAGTAGCCTATAGAGAAAGTCTTGTAATCGTGCAAAAAAAAAAAAAATCGAGATTTTTACAAATCTCGACGTTTTACACCTCACTGATACGGAAAAACATAATTTTGCAATCTTGTCCGTATGTCTGTGTGTGTGTGTGTGTGTCTGTGTGTAAACACGATACTTGAGTACCGTTACAGCTAGGTTGATGAAATTTCATATATAAGTATTTTATCAAAATCGTAGATCCGTATCAACTTTTGAGCGATTTCCGATAACCGGAAGTGGTACTTTTTCTACTTTGAATTTTTCAAAAGCCTATAACTTGAGTACTATTTAGGATAGATAAATGAAATTTCACATGTAAGTAAAAGATCTAAATCTCTACCTTCTGTCAATTTTTGAGTAATTTCCGTAGACCGGAAGTACTAATTTACGCTATTTCCGATTTCTCAAAAAATGCATGTAAATGTATGAAGTACTAATAATATTGCGCACTATTATGCACATTTTGTTTTGGCGTTCGCTTGGTGCGCAATTCTTTTTTTTCTATGAGATTCTATTCTATTTTTAAAAGTTTAAGTAATTAAAAATCATGTCTATATTCCAAGTTATATAAGAATATTCGAGAAAGTTTAGATCACTCCCGGTTTATTTATAAAGTGTTCAATTTATTTCAAATAATTATTTTTAATTTAAAAAGATTAAGTGTTTAAAATGGTTATGAATATAGTTTTGCTCGTATTTAACGATGCACTTTACTTTGATATCTGTTGGCAGCTGTGACATGCAGGTGTAGTGCCATCAGCAGAATCAATATAGCCTCACAAAGCACTATCTGCACTTAAGAGATGTTGCTAATGTTTTTATATCCAAGTTAAAGGAAAAATGAAAAAAAAAACAACAACAACATTAAACAGCTACTTATAGATCTACAAGCTTTTATTTAAATGATTTCTCATGCTTTTGTTTTTTTGTCGTACTTCGTCACTGGTTGAAATCTGCGAGCAAAATTTTAACCTCTTCTACCGGACCCATTTTTTTTTCAAGTTAGGTTCGTAGATCATGACCCGATGACAATGCTATGTGACATAAAACAAGACTTATTTAATTATTTAGTTAATTTTCTACAAATTTTTAATTTTCCCCAAAAAGTACACATTTTCTGCGCTATTATACGTTTGCTTTAATTTAGTGTGTGATTCCATTCTATCAACATATTTAAGGTAATAAAACATAAAGCGTGAGTGATCTCCCCTGGTATTTCTCGTTTATTTAAAAAAAAATTAAAGGGAATGACACATTCATTGCAATAGTGCTATAGCAACAAAAGTATGTTACAATATCTTGATAAAATCTATCGAAGAGAAAGTATGTTAAAATGTGATTTATGAGAATATGATAATACACATTAAAAATATGATATAAAATTATCAAATTCTAAAGATAATTGAGAAGTCGGGAATGGGTCGAAATAATCCCATAAAAACGTGCTGATTTCCGCTCTAAAATACATACTTTAAAAAGAAAAGAATCGCGTAAAAAAAAATAAAGCGGGAGTGATCTCACCTAAACTTTTCTAGAATATTCTTATTTTCGTTTAATGTAAGTGGTCGGCGTGGTCGAGTCGGTAAACCGAAAAGCCACGAGTTCGAACCCTCGGACAGCCGCTCTTCTAGGAGAGACAACTCCAAAATTAAACAACTGCTGCCTTGTAGGTTGTTCTTGGTTGGACAAAGGCTATGGAAGCAAATCCAAAAAGAAAAGCAGGCTGAAATCGGAGTCAATGGCCTCAATGGCGCATAACCAGTTGACACGTAAAGCTTAATTGTGTTGGAGGCGTGGTCGAGTCGGCAAAAAGCTCATGGTTGATAAATTCGAACAAAGTCTCGAGTTCAAACCCACTGGCAGATAAATCTCGATCCCCTTGAACACTAATAATTAAGAACGAAGAAGAAGAAGAAGACGTTTAATGTAAATCGCTCAAAAGTTTATATAAAACTTCACATTTGATATTAAACTTATATATGACATTTTTAACCTAATTGAAGCTGTACTCAAGTTATCGTGTTTACAGATAGACATACAGACACAATTGCAAATCTAAGATTTTCCGGATTAAGAAGGATGAAAAACGTGAACATTTGTCAAAATCTCTACTGAGAATTGTGGCACAACTACAATACATCCTTGATTTTCCTTATACGATATAATAAGTAGGTGTAAAATGGGGAGAATTGTCAAAATACATGTTAATTATTAAGCATAATTTCAATACTTCCTTTACAATCGGTTTACGAGCAGGTACAATATTAAAAACGTATTTTAATCAGCTTCTCAATCCCCAACAAGACCAATGTTTATATTATTGTTTGACAGATGCCCACTTGACTTCTCTTATGATACGCATTTTTTTTTCAACAGACAAACAGTAGAGTTTCACACGATAAAACATGGCGAATAATATGCCACAATGTATAATTGTAGCAACAGTACTAGTGGCTACTGCTTCTCAAACGAGTGTTCGTTGCACCCTAGGTGAGCGCCTAAATCAGGGGAAGTGTGTACCTTGTCAACCAAACACTTTCAATGAGCAAGATGCGCACCAGAATGTCGACTGCAGGCCATGCACACAAGCAAACAAAAACCAGCATGAAATCGTAAAAGAGAATTGCACTCGCACCAAAGACTCCGCCATAATATGCAAGCATGGCTACTTTAGAGAAGAGAGGAAAGACGGGTATGGCGAATGCATTAGGTGTACCTCTTGTGAAGCTATTAAACAGTTTGAAGTCCAGAAGTGTGAGGAATACAATGATACCACCTGCTGTCCACAGAAAAACATGAACTTCAAGAACGGTCAATGTATTTTGTACTGTGGCAAAGGAGAGTTCCTCAACGAAGCAAGCGAACAGTGCCAACCCTGCCCTAAAGGATCGTTCATGTCAGAGGCCCAGCATACCAACATCGCGTGTAGGCCATGCCGCGATCACTACTACTACCAGTTCGCCCATTTGACCAATCCTTGTAACAAGACCCACCCTGGGCAGTTCGAATGTAATCAGAATTATTATAAAGTGCCATTAAATGACGACGACTTTGAATGCTCTCCCTGTACGGTCTGTTTCAACCACTCTGACAAACCGTACCAGATAGAGCAGTGTGACCGGATGACGGACACTTTGTGCTGCCCACAACCTGATATGGATGCTCAAAAAACAAGATCTGGCTTTCAATGTCACTACCCAAGTAGGTTATTCTACATCAAAACGTATAG
Source organism: Physella acuta (assembly GCF_028476545.2). Lineage (NCBI taxonomy): Eukaryota > Metazoa > Mollusca > Gastropoda > Physidae > Physella > Physella acuta. Next base: position 546,851 of record NW_026732108.1, on the reverse strand, counting down.
TCTAGTCTAGTAACAAGTTTGGCCAAATTTTTAAATATGTGTAAACGACCTGTATCCTTTGCAAAACTCCACTTCTAGTGAAGTCAGTATGATAGCTAACTACGTTATTATAAGTCGATATTAATTTGTTTTTTAAAGCAGGTGAACCGAAAACGAATGAGAGAGTTCCAGATGTAAAAGAGGACAGAAATTTCAAGACAGATCTCGGACAAAAGACAGTCCAAATTCAAGAGAAACCAGCGACAGGCTTCAGAGGCTCATCCTCGAACTGTGTCCACGGAGTAACAAAATTTCTGTGCTTACTATTTCTATTCTTAAATTATTATTTCTAAATTTTGCTTTAAAGTGAAAGCTATCTAAAGCTTTTGACAAGAAACAACTTACACCATTTTTAAAAGTCAGTTTACTGTTTCAGTTCCCATAAGACACAGCATTGTATATTATCCCCGCTGAAAAGAAAATAGTAGGATATCACACCTCTGTCGATTACTAATTAAAGCTAAAACTAATAGACATAGGGTTAGGGGTGGAAGAGAGATAGGGTTTAAGGATATTTTTAAAATTATAGATAGGGATAAGGTTAGGGATGAGAGAAAATTGAAATGGATAAGGTTAATGATATTGTTAGGGATATTGTTCAAGTTGAGGATAGAGATAGCTATATTTTAGGGTTAAGGATACAGCTATGGTTGTGAATAGTGATAAATAAATATGATAAATTTCGGGCTAGCTATACAATATGCATATAGGCATCAGAAAGAGTTAGGCCTAGCAATAGGGATAACGTTAGAGAGAAGGTTTGGGTTATGTGTAGGGTTATGTATATGGATACCGATATGATTTATATATATTTTCGTGGCGTGTTGTTTGTTATTTGTGAATTTTGTCTAGATGTAGTTGTTTTTTTGGCTTCCTTTCACTAAAGATTGGTTCCATTTCTGGTAAATAAACTTTCTAAATTGTTAGTTTTTTGTTTTTTTTATCCAGTCTAAGTTTGGATTTAACCACCGTGGTTTTTAACACGGTTGCACTGACCGGACAGTTAATTAGATAAGCCCAGGGACATAGTATAGTTATTCCCCCCTGACAGGCTTACATATATACTTATATATATATATATATATATATATATATATATATATATATATATATATATATATATATATATATATATATATATATATATATATATATATATATATATATATATATATATATATATATATATATATATATATATATATATATATATATATATATATATAACAAATATTATATGCGCGAGCAAAGCGTGCCTGCTTTATTGAATTATTTTTCTTCTCCTGCTGATTCACTTGTTTGCTTATATCATTGAATAAAGACTTTCTACGGACCCTAGGCACTTGGTCATGTAGCTATTGGTCGCCATAACACAGGTGCCAGCATTGACTTTGTCGTCTCTGCTCTCATCAGTAGTGCTGCTTGTAGTGTAGGCCGAGGTTAGGATCTTTGTGGCCTGAGTACATTATGGTGGGTATTCTGGTTAAATGGTTTGTCTATTCGTCGTAGTTTTATGGTTTATGGGCAGTAGGTCTATCTGTAAATTTTTATTCTATTGGGAGAAGGTCTAACTCATCTGTAAACTACTATGGTCTTTGGTTGTAGGTCTACCTGTAAAATATTATTGTCTTTTAGTAGTAAGTCTATTTGTAATACAATATGCTAATTTACAAAACTTTATATTTTATTTAAAATGCTATTATTGGCATTAAAAGTTATCATTATTTGCTCACAAGATCAAAGCTAACTAGTCGAGTTATATACAAGTCACATTTTTCTTCTTGTTAATTTGATAAGTTTTCAACGCTTTCTTACCTGTTTTTTTCCATTTTCCAATAATTTGGTCATAGCGCAAGTGTTCCGCTCTACCAGGTTGAGAACCATCAAATCTTCCATGTATTACACACACATAAACAGGGTGCGTGTTGTGGCACACATTACACACACGTCTAGATAGTCACAGGGCCTTTCCCGTGTTAGGGCCATTACACAATAGTTACAACAAAAAAATTCAATAAATCAATAGCAAACGTGAACATGGGGTTTTAAACTTTAAAAAATCGTTGAGCTATTTACTTGACTATCTCTATTGTAGATATGCAACGTCGGTTAGTAGAGGGTTAACGGTGATGTTATCATTACTTAAGGGAAAATGTATTTCTTTTCAGCCCGAACGCTTTATTCTTTGTGTTTCACACATGCGATGCATTTTGGTCGCATGAATATTAATTATTATCGAGATGATCAAATGTTTTTTTCAATCCTATTTAACTTGATTTTTTTGTTTGGATAATTCAAGCCGGTTTTAATTGACTTTTAGTGCGAGTGCGCATGCTCACTGCTCTTTTCCCAACGTACACACATTTGCGCCGTACTCCTTGTAGGAATGAGATGCCCCAGCTGTTTACGTCAAGTCACTGAAGCTTCATGTACTAGGTTAAAACTGTTTGACATTAAAGGCCAAAATTAAATTAGTATCTCTAACCTTGGTAGTGGGCGTGGGGGGGGGGGGGGGGGGGTGACTGGGGTAGAGTAGATTTCCAGGAAAAACCGTTCTAATGGACTGCTATTTACAAACAATAAATGCAAGCAACAAGCTTTAATTTCGTTTAACAAAAAACACTCAGCAAATCAATTAAACTATATACATCTTTAATTATAATTATTTTAAAAAAAAACATATTTATTTAGTGCTCAGCCAGATCCCAAATTAGACAAACTCCAGTACACTTATATGTGGTCTATATTTTAGGGACACATCTATAAAGAATTTTTTTTTTACAAAATACGTTTTAATAACATGTTTTTATTATACTGCACTAAAAAGGAGAAAGTAAATGATTATCTTTAAATGTATGACAATAAACTACTACTTCAATCACTAAAAAGAATTTGGTCGGTTAGGTGTGGTCAAAATTATGCCCGCAAGTATCGATCCACACAGACAGGGGAAACAAGTTACATAAAAGTTGGTAAGAAAATGACTTATCACACGTCAACCTTAAAAGTCCTTATTTTGCTGTGTCATTGTTATGTAGGCTGAAACTCCGTGTGGGTAGATTGGCCTAACGTACACTTAGCTTATGCATTGACTGGCAGTAGGCCTAACATATGACAATAGGTAAGCTATTTTAGTCTACACGATTGCATGTGTAGCCAATTGATCTGTTATATTGGCCTGTGGTATACACACGTAGTAGCTGTGATTTGACATATCTGTTGTCTTTATTCATATGTAGACACGAGAGTACGTACATTTCTGATGCAGTGGCCAGTGACACAATAATCTAAAATGTGCTACAACCTGTTTTAATATAATGTGTGATACTAATTTGATATTTGGTTCATTAACGAAAGACGAGCAAAGTTCTCTTGGAGGGAGACATTTGTGTGTTACTCCTCAATACATAAATTCTAATAAAATTATTTTGGATTTCAAAAGCTGCCGTGTAGCCTAATGTTAGTTGGCAGAGTTAATGGAAATAAATAGAGGTCATCTTTCTAAAATCGTGTTAAATAACACATATATAGACAAGTCGTAGACAAAAAGCCGCTGTGTGATGATAGTAGAGTGTACGAGATAACGCGAGACTTGCACTGTGGTGTAGCATAGCCATATTGTTGAATGGTGCTTCAGGTAATATTTGTCTGTTTATTTAGTCAAAATATTTTAAAAAGGAGATGTAAGCCAAATCGATGAAATTGAATCTTCTTGCTCTTTTTATTGGTTATTATCAAGAACAATGATGTGCTTACTTACAATGAAAGCGTTCAGTTAATAGGTCAACACCATTCCTGATATGTGCATGACGCCATTTATGACCTATCCCTAATTTAAATAAAACACACTGGAAACAAGATGATCAGTAGCAGTGTGGCAGAGCAAGTTAATTAATAAAATACGTAAGACAAAACTTCTTTGTTTTTAGAACTCTAGATTTAATCGATTCTACATTGTATTAGTATTTATATAACACCATCGCTGAAGGCGGAAGTGGCAGGCAAGAGACGGCTCTGGTTCTAAAATATCTGGGTGGTCGTTGTTGGCTGTATCTGTTTCTGTTGTAATACAGCAGGAGATTATAATAAATATTGTTATGGGCTAATAGGTACAAACTGAATTATACATATCGATTTACTACGTCGCCGACGTTTTTAATATAAATAAAAACATATAAATAAATAAATAAATAAATTAGTAAATAAAAAAAAAAAATATATATATATATATATATATATATATATATATATATATATATATATATATATATATATATATATATATATATATATATATATATATATATATATATATATATATATAGGTAAAACTACGTTTGCGCAAGTAATAGTAATATTAAAAAAGTACAATTGCTGGTGATAGTTATTTGACACCTCTATGAAAAGCCGGACAGTGTGCCTTACTTTAAACAAAGACTGCTGTGACAGGTATCTTCTTCAGAAGGAAGGCGGCAACAAGGCACACATTATCAGAAGGAAGGCGGCAACAAGGCACACATTATCAGAAGGAAGGCGGCAACAAGGCACACATTATCAGAAGGAAGGCGGCAACAAGGCACACATAATCAGAAGGAAGGCGGCAACAAGGCACACATTATCAGAAGGAAGGCGGCAGCAAGGCACACATTATCAGAAGGAAGGCGGCAACAAGGTACACATTTGATATTACTTTAAATGAATATTTCTGCAGAATTACCTTTCTATTTTACAGTGAGGTCACGCCAACTGTACGACAGGCTAAAACTATTTGACCATTCACTAGATCTTTCACCAAGACGTTGACACTGGACTTGTCCTTTGCTAACCTGCTACATGCTAAAAGTTGGTGCAATGTCTTACAACAGCCAGGCTTCCTACTCTCACGCATAGTGGTGAAACATATGTAACTCCATATGCATGATCCTTTAGACTGGGAAAAATGTATTTATGTCATTCTCCCCTCCCGCGGTAAGAAGGTTAACAAAATAAATATAACCAATTTCAAACAGAATCAACGTCAGCAATTTCAAACAGAATCAACGTCAGCAATTTCAAACAGAATCAACATTAGAAATTTCAAGCAGAATCAACATCAACAATTTCAAGCAGAATCAACATCAACAATTTCAAGCAGAATCAACATCAACGATTTTAAGCAGAATCAACATCAGCAATTTCAAGCCGTCGTGTTTCGCTGTGTTCCCTTATCATGCTATTGGTAAGTCTTTTTTTGAAACTTGAGATGAGAAAGAAGGATTGAGGAACATAAATTTACTGTAATTTTTAAAGGTGCAACTGTATTTATTTGTCCGTTCATATACTTTAAGTCCGATAGGCAACCGACAGCGCATACATAATTATGCAACAAATATATATTAATTAAACGCAAAAATTCACATAAAATGTAAAAAACCTCTAACATTCTTTGCTAACTCAGCTAAGGTTTATCGTTGTAATGTCCCCTTTTTTACTTTCTCGTATATACGTAGTATAGAGAAAGTATTGTAATCGTGCAAAAAAAAATCGAGATTTTTACAAATCTCGACGTTTTACACCTCACTGATACGGAAAAACATAATTTTGCAATCTTGTCCGTATGTCTGTGTGTGTGTGTGTGTGTGTGTGTGTGTCTGTCTGTGTGTCCGTGTGTAAACACGATAACTTGAGTACCGTTACTGCTAGGTTGATGAAATTTCATATATAAGTATTTTATCAAAATCGTAGATCCGTATCAACTTTTGAGCGATTTCCGATAACCGAAAGTGGTACTTTTTCTACTTTGAATTTTTCAAAAGCCTATAACTTGAGTACTATTTCAGATAGATAAATGAAATTTCACATGTAAGTAAAAGATCTAATTCTCTACCTTCTGTTAAATTTTGAGTAATTTCCGTTGACCGGAAGTAGTAATTTACGCTACTTCCGATTTCTCAAAAAACTAATGTAAATTTTAAAAGTACTAATAATATTGCGCACTATTATGCGCTTTTTTATTTCGCGTTCACTTGGTGTGCAATTAATTTGTCTAAGAGATTTTATTCTATTTTTAAAACTTTAAGTATTAAATATGGATTAAAAATCATGTCTATAGCCCGAGTTCCCATCCCCTGTTATCTATCTTATACTACTAAAAGTCAAGTTTGTTTACATGTTTGAATATTTATTTTTTTGTTTGTTTTTTTGTTTGTTTGTTTGTTTGCCTGATCGACTATTGTGATATGTTCGACTCAATCTGGATAGCTGTAAAATAGTATGCAGGTAGAAAATAATTTTTTAATGCAGACAGACTGTTAATCACACATTTATTTAAAGACGTTAATTAATTTATTGATTTATTCATACGCAGAGTAACCCATTTTTTAAAAAAAGTTTAAAACGACCACTACACTCGGCGGGACCGTGACGTCACAGGTTTTTGTTTACTCTTTAGTACAATAAAATGGCGGCGTCTATCGAAGAAAATTGTGTTCCCATTCAAAAGTTTAACGCGTTCTAAATCTAATTTTCTGTCGGTCATAACTTAAACAATACGTCCGTTTGCTGTATTTATTACGTTCCAACACTTATATCAATTTTAAACTGTCTTTTTTCATTTAGTTTTACAATAAATTTCTCTAGATCTAAAGATCAGCTGTCGAAGGAAAGTTATGAATCTAGCCTAGATCTAGATCTAGCCTAGATCTAGGTCACTAGACTCAATGTAAATTCTAGATCTAGACTTAATGTAAATTCTACATCTAGAATCTATTTCAGGCCTTAACACATCTAGAATCTATTTCAGGCCTTAATTATTTTATATAAATCTTTGTTTGGCTAATTTAAGATAAAATTTAATTTGAAAGTTACTAGATTCTACTACTAGACTTAGATCTAGATCTATGCGTGGAGACTCAAATTCAAAAGTATAGTATAAAAATTCATTTGTGACGTCACGAGTAAATAGCTAAGTTGATAGCGTAGTCCGCTCTCATGTGGGTGGCACAGGTTCTAGACCAATATGTCAATGATCTTTTTTTTTCAATTTTTTTTTTTTAGATGTGAATGATAAAGTTGCCTATCTGAACTTGGCAGGATACAGGGCAGGTGAAGTAGAGTTCATCTGTTTCTTTGTCCTAAGCATATGAAAGGATAGTGTGGTCAGAGACATGCTCGGCTGGCATCGTTTTTTAAACGATAAAAAAATGTTGTCTGAGACTTGGCGATTGGAAACCACCAGGTCGACCACCATTATTTCCACTAGGACCACCATCAATATTGGAGCTTGGAATGTCCGCACGATGTTCGAAGCTGGAAAAGCAACCCAAGTAGCAGCAGAAATGAGACGCTATAAAATAGCTATCCTGGGTGTCAGCGAATCAAGGTGGACTGGCTCAGGACAAAAAAGGCTGATATCAGGAGAGCTACTGCTGTACTCAGGTCATGAGGATGAAAATGCACCACATACTCAAGGAGTTGCACTCATGCTATCAAATCAAGCACAAAGGGCTCTCATCGGATGGGAGGCACACTGCCCGCGGATCATAACAGCTACCTTTAAAACTAAAATAAGACGAATAAACATGGACATAATACAGGCCTACGCCCCAACAAATGACAGCAAAGAGGAGGACAAAGACGAATTCTACAACAGGCTAATGACCATTATCCAGAACCGCCCAAGAAGAAACATCCTTATACTCATGGGCGACTTCAATGCTAAGATTGGAAGCGACAACAGAGGATATGAAGAATGTATGGGACAGCAGGGTTTAGGTGAGATGAACGAAAACGGAGAAAGATTTGCTGACTTGTGTGCCACAAATAATTTAGTCATTGGCGGTAGTCTCTTTCATCATAAAAGGATACATAAAGCTACTTGGGTATCACCCGACCTATCTACAGAAAACCAGATAGACCATATATGTATCATAAAAAAGTTCAGGAGATCACTTCAGGATGTACGCGTCAAGAGAGGAGCTGATGTTGCTTCAGACCATCACCTACTGGTAGCTAAAGTAAAACTCAAGCTGAAGAAAAACATGTTGGAAAACAAAAGGAAATACAGGTACAACACAGGCCTGCTAAAGGACCCATCTAAACTCAACGAATTTAAACTTCATATGTCCAATAGGTTCCAGGTACTACAAGAACTAATAGAAGAAGAGACGATAGAGGAAACATGGGAAAAAACTAAAAGTATATTAACATCAACATGCGAAGAAGTGCTAGGCCCTATCAAAAGACAAGCGAAGGAATGGATATCAGCAGATACCATGAAAATTATTGAAGAGAGAAAAAGAAAGAAGGCAACATTAAACAACAGCCGCACACGGGCTACGAAATTAAAAGAACTGGAAGAATACACCGAAACGAACAAAAATGTAAAGAAACACATAAGGAAAGACAAACGGAGCTATTTGGAACTGCTGGCAAGAGAAGCGGAAGAAGCACTGTACCATGGTAATATTAGGGACGTGTACAATACAATTAAGAAGATATCTGGTAAGTACAGTAAGCCAGAGAGGCCAGTGAAAACCAAAGATGGAAAGACAATACCTGATGCGGAAGGACAGATGAAGAGATGGGTAGAACATTTTGAAGAACTACTGAATAGACCAACACCAGAGTGCACGCAAGACATACCACCAGCTGAAAGTGACCTCCCTATAGACTGCAACCCACCTTCAAAAGAAGAGATACATAGAGCTATAAAGCAGCTGAAAAATTGGAAGGCTCCAGGAATAGATGGTATACCGGCAGAAGCACTGACAGCAGATATAGAAACTAGCACCACACTACTATACACACTCTTCAAGAAAATCTGGGAAGATGAACAAATACCAGAGGAGTGGAAGGAGGGACTACTCATAAAGCTTCCAAAGAAAGGCGATCTTAGTGCATGCTCTAACTATAGAGGGATAACACTTTTGTCCATCCCAGGCAAAGTCTTCAACAGAATATTATTAAACAGAATGAAGGAAGCCATAGATCCCCAGCTTCGAGATCAACAGGCGGGCTTTAGGAAGGAAAGGTCATGCATAGACCAAATTGCTACCCTGCGCATCATCATTGAACAGACCCAAGAGTGGAACTCATCTCTCTATATTAATTTCATAGACTATGAGAAGGCCTTTGATAGCCTGGATAGGCAGTCAATGTGGAAATTGTTGAGACACTACGGGGTGCCACAGAAAATAGTCAACATTATTATGTCTTCATATGAAGGTCTCAAATGTAGAGTAGTGCATGGCCAACAGACTACAGAGGCCTTCCCAGTACGGACCGGAGTAAGGCAGGGTTGCCTACTTTCACCATTCCTGTTCCTACTGGCCATAGACTGGGTTATGAAGATGTCAACAGAGAAAACGCGAAACGGTATACAGTGGACATTGTGGAGCCAGCTGGATGACCTGGACTTTGCTGACGACCTGGCCCTCCTTTCTCACACACAACAGCAAATGCAGGATAAAACCAACAGGGTTGCAAATTTTTCTACAAGCCTGGGTCTGAACATCCACAGAGGGAAAAGTAAAGTTCTCAAAGTCAATGCATCAAACAACAACCCTATAACACTGGCAGAAGAAGCCCTAGAAGAAGTGGATAGATTCACCTACCTTGGAAGTATTGTTGATAAGCAGGGTGGGACAGAAGCAGACATAAAAATAAGGACGGGTAAGGCAAGAGCAGTCTTCAACCAACTAAAAAATGTTTGGGGTTCGGGAGATTTAACCCTTAGAATAAAAATCCGGATCTTCAACACACTAGTAAAACCTGTTTTACTCTATGGAGCTGAGACATGGAGAATAACTGCTATAAATAAGAAGAAAATACAATCATTTATAAACGCATGTCTCAGAAAGATCCTGCGAATTCGCTGGCCTAAAACCATCAGAAATGATGTTCTATGGCAACGGACAAATCAACTGCCAGTGGAAGTAGAGATCCTCCAGAGAAAATGGAAATGGATTGGCCACACACTCAGGAAGCCTGTATCCAGCATAACAAGACAGGCCCTCACCTGGAATCCACAAGGCAGGAGGAAGAGAGGCAGACCAAGAAAGACCTGGAGACGTGACCTGGAAGAAGACACCAAGAAGATTGGATACACCTGGGGACAGTTGGAGAGACTAGCCCTGGACAGAGACGTCTGGAAAGCTCTTGTCAGCGGCCTATGTCCCAGTAGGGACGACAGGCAAACATGACATGACATGATGATGATGAGACTTGGCGGGACACTGGGCAGGTGAAGTAGAGTTGAGTAGGTCACATGTGACGTCAGTATATGAAGGGATAGTCCGAAATAGGTGTTTTCGGTGTTTTTAAAAGATAAGAAACATATTTTTGAATGTGGGGTCTGTTTTTTGTGACGATAAGTGACACTGCAGTAGGGGAGGTGGAGGGGGGAAGGGGGGGCGGGGGGGGGGGACATATGTTGGGGCGCCAAAATGGTTTGGAAAAATAAATTGAAAGGTTGAGGGGGGTTCAAATCGAAAGTTTGAGTGGGGGGGTGCACATCAAAAGTTTGAGGGGGGGGGGGGGGTTGAAAATCGAAATCTTGGGGGGGGGGGGGGGGTTAAAATCGAAAAGTTTGTCCCCGGGCGCCGGGAAGGCTTGCTATGCCTCTGAGTGACAGACGTGATGTTTTTTGATGGATGACCCCCGAAACCCACAGTTATCCAACGGATGACGGGTATTCTAGTTTTATATAAAAATATTCGAGAAAGTTTAGGGGAGATCACTCCCGGTTTATTACAACATACTTTATAAAGCCATCTTTAATTTAAAGCTAATAATTGATCATGATGACTTGCCAAGAAAAAAAAAAGCTACTTAAGTTTATCACTTAAGATGTTGCTCTTTATTTTAAGAATAAAAAAATGCTGCTCAATAAGCTTATTGCTTAACTGTTTAAGATGTTTCTTTAAAAAGGGAGAAAAATGGATTAAATTATGGTGTGTTATTTTCAAAAGCTGTCAAGGGAAATAACTGAGAATATTAAAAAAAAACTATGAGATAAATGATAAATAGTTCAACTAACCCATATTGAATCGTATTGTAAGTAATATGCAGTAATGCAGTCACGTTATTTTAGTTTCAGTTTCTAGTACTGACTATACGAGTTGAAGGCCAAATAACATGCGAACGAGGGGAATATTTGCATGAAGTTGAGTGTCTTCCTTGTAAGAACGGCACCTTCCAAGACAAGACAGAACACCAAGAAACAGAGTGTAAAATCTGCACTCAAGTCTATGATTACAGTCGGCAAGTTGTGGTAGCACCATGCTCTAGAACATCCGATACGGTGATCGTCTGTAAATCAGGTTATTACAAAACTGTCGACCACCACGGGGGCTACGGTCCTCAGGTGACATGTGACAGGTGTGATACCTGTCGAGGGAAGTTCCTGGCGAGGCCGTGCAGCGATACGACGGATGCTATCTGCTGTGGTGCGGCAAACAAGGACGCCGTGATGGGAACAGACGGGCGGTACCACTGTCAAACTTTTTGCTCACGAGGTCAATATTTAGAGGACTCTGGCATGTGTAAATCCTGCCCAAGAGAGACTTACATGCCCGACGATCACCATAGAAACGTCCAGTGTATGCACTGTACCCAATACGGCGAAGATCCGAACGTAATAATTGTCTCGCATTGTAACACAACATACAACACACAGGTAAAGTGCAAGCCAAATTTTTTCCTTCAATTTGATGCAGAAACAAACCAATTCGATTGTCGAATCTGTCGACTGTGTAGTTCTGAAGAGAGTAATAAATTTATCGGTCGGGCTTGTGATAACATCACCGACACCGTCTGCTGTGCTAAGGATAACATGGACGTTGAGCAGACGCCGAATGGATACATCTGCAAAGAGAAGATCACAGAAATAACGGAGCAATCTGTTGTTCAAACTGGTCAAGGTGAGTTTACTTTTATTGCTACCTGTGGCATTGACAGGCGGACCTAGTGGAAATAGTACCGATTAATTAGGATCACAAAGTTGAATGTTCAGATCTTTGCCAGCACATCAACGTGTCAACCAGTAAGACAGTTAAAGTTCAGAAACAAACAACCAACCATACTTTCTTACATCCACAAACTATTTTAAGGACCCTGTAAGCATAAATATCAACACTACACTTACAATGTTTATCTTTAAACAATTATGTGATAGGATACTAATTTTATTTAGCTAATGCATGTATTGAATGTTTTACTAAGATAATTGCGAAATGTTAAGCTTATTACGTTATTGTTCTCAGTATAAAATTCAGTGATATTTTTTTGGCTTCTATTTCCTGTTACTTATGCCCAGTTACTCTGTCCATCGACCCCCCCCCCCCTCTGCTTTTTCCAAGAGATTTTTAGCGCAATTTCCATTCTGGAGAATTGCGTTTATTAACCCGTCATTTCTGGATGGATGGATGAATGGATGAATGTGTGTCCGCAGCTTTAAGTCGTATCTCCTCCTCAACGAAGCAATATCGATGACTAGTTCCAAAAGCAATTATGTTAAGCAAGTTACGAGGATGAACATAGGCCATAAAAATGACGGGTTTCTTTCATGTATTTCCCGGAAAAGCCAAAAAACCTAAAGAAAAAGCAGTATTTGGCCCATATCTCGGCAACCAGACCACTTAGCGACTTGAAACATGTACCAATCGATTTCTGCCATAATTTAGAACAATATTGCCGAAGAAAGTTTTCAAAAATATCCTTTCGTTCGGTCACAACAAATTTTTTGAATTAATTAAAATTTGGACCGAATTAGTAGGCATTTTATGCAACCACACCACACGCGTCATCACGTTCAATAGCTGCGCCATCACGTTCAATGGCTGCGACATCACGTTCAATGGCTGCGACATCACGTTCGGTAGCTGGGCGCGCAATGGTTTTTAGTCATATTACTCTATTGTAAATAAAACATGTAAAAACGTTTTAATAACTAACCAATGGTTTTACTAACCCTGCTCTTGATTTACGCTACGACAGAGCTATTTTTAGATAACATAAGGAAATTGCGCTAAAATTGTCACTAGACTTTTTTTATTACTTGTTTTCTTATCCAATGCTGCAGTAAACGTTCAATAAAGTTAACCCTAAAATAACTGCTAATGTTTTTTTTTTTTGTAGATGCTGATGGAGCACTGGAATCTGAAGTCGAGCAAATCCTGCATGGGGAAACAAACACAAACAGCAACCTCTCAGACGGGACGATTTTACCCCAAGTTCTTCTGTTGTTGTTACCCGTTCTCTTTAGCTTGTACATTTTATTACGTTAGAGATCTTTCTCAGATATTGAATATTTTATTTATAATTCTGAAGGATGCCATATAATTCAAAGTAAAATATAATATTTTCATAGTTTTGTATAACGGTTCTCATTACTTAAAAAATAATTTATAACAAAAACACGGTTGCAGGCAAATTTTGTATTTAAAAAAAAGTAAAACGATATTAACTTGTTGAAGTTGTGATCTCGTTTATTCTTTACACTGCCCTCAGCACCAGTGTGTCTGATTGTCTAAAACATATCTGATTCAGATGATCGGCGTAGTTGGATGGTAGAGCAGACGACTGCTTACCCAAAAGTCTCAATTTTTGAGTCCTGACTCACTTCTGCTCATGTTTTGCATACCAGCATAAAAGAATTGTTTGCTGGTGGTGCAAATCTAACTATAGCCCTGATCTTAACATTAACATTTGCTAAAGGACAAATAAGAAAAACTAGATATGTTTAGGTTATGTCTAAAATCTAAACAGAGTACGAACGTTCCAAAAGTATATGTCTACAACTATTCACTTAAGACCTAAGAGATAATGCACACAATAAAATTTTATATAACATTTATATAGACCTATCCCCCCAATGTGATGTGAGGTTTTGGAAATAGTACTTTCAAATTTACTATACAATTTTACTAGAACAAAATATTTCTGGAGTATTTTTATTTAACATCTGTTAGTATAACCCACTTGTTACCACATTAAATATGTGCCAAAGATAGCCAAATATAATGCACCGGGTAATGCAACTTATTAGGTAAATAGCAATAATTTACAATTTATTATTTTAACCTATGAAAATTGGTAAAATCGTATTTTGTGAAAGATCAATTATAAATCTTATCATAAGTTAATAGTTAAACTTTGTTGTGTCAGCTAAATTAAACTCGGTTTTCATGTTGCTTTTGTCTAATAAATTATTATTGACCGATGATTTTCTTATAGTTATTTGGAATATATACAACTTAATGGAATAGAAAAATGCTGTTATATAATTTACTTCAATGTAATTAGCTATATATACACCAATGGCATGTTTTCTCTACTTGATAATAAATAGGTCTAAAGGATATCGTGTTCATTTGATATACATTCAACTGTTCACAAATTTTGAAAAAAAAAAACAAAAAAAACAACAACAAACAAGCAGTGTAATGTAAACTTTTCATTGTACCAACTCTTGACCCCCACAGTACACAACATAACAAAATGATAAATCACCAGCCATCGTCTTTTTGCCTTTTTAAATATGGACACGATCCCTATTCGCTGGCTAACTTACTCTTCCTAAAAGAAATGGGAACTTTAAGAATCAACGCACACAATTTGTTTCATACATTTTAATACTTTGAAAATATTAAAAATAAAAACAAATTAAGGCTAATGTCGTGCTGAAACTACTTGCAAGTGTGTTTAGTTCTCTTACGCCCAAATCTTTCACTCATCTCAACATTTTTTTTCTCCCATTTTATTAAAGTTTCCCCTAGAGTTAACATAAGAATGCATGAAATTATATATATATATATATATATATATATATATATATATATATATATATATATATATATATATATATATATATATATATATATTTATATATAAATAATATTTATCTGTACTTGCAAAAATATATTTGAAATGTACCATTAGTTATCAGTTGTACACAGTATGTTTACTTTTAAACCATGATATTTTAAAAAATAAAAAAATAAAATGTTAATCGGAAAGAACTTTTGGAATATTTATTCAATTTTTGCACATTTTATCAAGTAGGCAATAAAAAATAACACTTAAAAAAACTAAAAGCCTAGAGCTGCTTAAAGATTATAGTCTGCTTGATAAAAGTTTGGTAAGTTGTTACGTTTCCTTGGTAACAAGAAAAGACTTAGGTATGACGGTGCTAAGAAGACAACATCCGGGTCTCTCAATTATTTTTATCCTTTTAAACATGTCAAGATGACTGGTGTCCCATTCTCGGTGCATGATGGGATTGATCTCGGTCCCCAGAAGTAAGAGCTCTTCATTTTGTATAAGAGCGGCAGAGAGCTTGAACTTCTCCTCAAACAACACAGTGCAGAACTCCATCTTGAGAATGTGATCATTGCAGGCAGCCAGCTTCCACAGGGCGCCAGTCTGCTGAAGGACATAGGTGTCGCTGCGGTCTTTGAAACTGACCATGTTGCTGGCACCTCCAAGAATGTTGTCCGAGTAGAAGTGGCTGGTCAAGGTGTGTGTGTTGAAACTTTGGACAGTGGTTGTGGTGCTTGTGGCCGCATCACTCCCGAACACAACGATAGAGTTTCCAACTGTGGTAGCCATCATGTTGGTGACCGCCATTTTGAGGTCACCCACTTTCTCCCACTTGCCGGAACCTGGTTTTTGTTGCTCGTCATTAGCATTGAACCTGTCAATAGAAGTAGAGTTGTCGCCCCTATGGCATAGATGTAGTTGTCTAGACTTACAAGTTGACAGTTGTTTCTTACTGGGTTCAGGCAAACAAAGTTAGTCCAGGTGTTAGTGTTGGGGTTTTATCTACTTGCATTGTTTTGGTTGAAGTTAGACATGACATAAACAGACTCCTCAAATCCAACAGCGGCGGTTGTAGTTGGTACCATGTGCCGTCGTTGGTTCTACAAGACATCTCGAAGACACTCTCATATACAATAGTAATTACCACATTCGCCAACAAACTCTTAGCTCTATGAGTGGCTTGGGGAGGGCAGTAGTAAAACTGTCGGCTGGGCTTTAGATGTTGACCCAGCGCTTCTTTGACAAAAAGCAAAAGCTTCAGGACTTTGTGATACAGTCTCACTGTCTAACATTTTCTGGAAACATGCGCCACTTACCAAAAGAATTTAAGCTGTCGACAAAAGCTCTGGGAGAAATGCTTGTCTGTGACGCCGTGAACTGCCTACATCTACCTCAGGTGTTAAAAAATCTTTGGCTCCATCGTCAATCTAAGGTTTAGCGGTTTAAGGCATTTATCAAGCCTTTGTCTGTAGGTTTCATATTATTTTTTAATGGCGGAAATCAGTTTAAAATTTCGTTTCCTTCTCTTTGTTATTCTATTTATAGATTCAAAATGATTTGAGTCGGAGCAAAGAAAAGATAGGCTTATGATCCTTGAATTAGTCGGTTGATATACACAGGAAGTGCTGTTAAATCTATGACTATAAATATAGTCTAGATCTAGATCTATATAATTAATAATTTAATATTATTAAACATACTTAGAACTAGTACATTATAACATAGTAACACATACATGCGTATTAATAAAAACTACAT
This sequence comes from Physella acuta, assembly GCF_028476545.2. Classification (NCBI taxonomy): domain Eukaryota; kingdom Metazoa; phylum Mollusca; class Gastropoda; family Physidae; genus Physella; species Physella acuta. The sequence goes on along the minus strand of NW_026732108.1, from coordinate 530,255 downwards.
AACTTCATACTGAGTATACTCATTACTCTATAGTATAGTAACTTGGTAAGTAAATATAATTTTAATAGATCACAAGATCTAGCCAATTAGGCCGGCAACCCCCTACCCCACATGCACGGAGCCCTTAGGCCTAGATCTACATCCCTCACCCTTCTTGGACGAAATAGAAGAATATTGAATATATTATTTATGAAGAATAAATAGATCTAGATCATTATAGTTCCTGCTTTAACAGGAAATTTTAAGACACACTTATTAAGCTGTAGCCGTTTTTTTTCATACAAAATCAGGTCGATCTACATTAATGATTAGTAGCTGATTTTTTAATTTAGATATAAACCTAGAACTAGATATTGACTCTAGTAGCAATGATTCTTCCTTTCTTGTAACAATTGTTTACAGCGACGAAATTTTAGTAAAGAGGAAAAGTTAATTCTCAATACAGAAATTGAAAAAAGGGCTTACAGCTGCCAGCAAAGAAAAAAAAACAGAGAGCTTGCAAGTACCATGAGTGTTGAGCCATTCAGGATAGAGGTTAATTAATTAATTTTACTTTGTTGAATGTTTAAAAGTACAAATGTATTTAATTCTAGTATAACTGCTATGCCCATTAAGATCTTTATTAAAGTCTTATCTTATAGATAAACATATTCTTTGTTATTTGTATGCAGCGCTATATTTACAACAGTAAAAGGAAGCCCAGTGCCTCTTCAGACAGACTCCCCCAAAAAAAGAGGTGTGGTTTCGATGAGTTTAAGGCTCTTCAAAAGCGAGGTTAGAATAATGAGTTTTTAAAATGCTATTTTTAAATGATGCAATCTTGTATGCTATGAAGATATGAACCTTATGTCTACATTTACAAATTATATTTTTAACTTCTCAGGTGTAGATGAAGATAAGGCTTCCTTTTTTAAACAAATAGCACAGGAATGGAAGGGTTTTGATAAAATAACAAAATTAGAAATGAGCATAAAGGCAGAAAAAAAAAACAAACAATCTACCATTTTTGGACTTGATGATGACAGAATTGCAAATAGGCTGTTTAAAAAGCTGACTTCATTGGTAATGTTCTTTGACTGTTTTGCCATTTTGACAACTGTGCAAATATACTTTCAAGTAATGTAATATCTGTTTAACTTACTTGCAGGTAAAATAGTTCAATTCTGCCAACATAAAATTTATAGCTGCCATTCTCCATTTTGACCCTCTAAGCAGAGTTAACATATTCTGTACAAAAGATGCTGAACATCTAAAAAGTGACATTCAAGATATTATGTTCAAAGGTTGGCTCTTTTTCCCCTACATGGGTAATAGGGTAAAATGAACATACTTATAGATTTCTAAAATATTTCATTTTATTCATTCCTACCAAATTTTAGAGCCTTTTAAAAATGCTATATAAAATCTTTCAAACACGTTTTATATTCAATTTTTTATATTTTTAACACATAAAACAAGCCAAGATTTCACTTGTTGTGAAAATTCCTTGCAGATCCATTACAAAGTTGTACGCGGTCTGTTAGGATCAGTGTTTCTTCCAGACTTTTTTCTCCGGGGGGGGGGGCACTTGAAATCTTCGGGGGGGGGGGCGGTAAACTTTCTTCGGGGGGCGGACACTGTTAAAAGTATATATTTTCTATATAAATTATATAAATTTCATTTCGTTTGGGGGGGGGGGGGGGGCGGTAAAATTTTTTCGGGGGGGCTTCGCCCCCCCGAAGAGATGCCTGGAAGAAACTCTGGTTAGGATGCGTCAAATAGTAATGGAGATATTTTAGGAGAGATGGGGTGAGAACTTTTTGATCAGCTTATAGAATATTAGTATTGTGTTTAATTTAGTTGATTCTGTTAATAGATGCTAAACAACATCATGAAACAACAATATACTCAGCCAAAGATTTATTTGGCAAACCTAAATCTGTAATATCCAAATAGTTAAAAACTTTACACCTGTAGGTAAACACTAACGTAGGGTTATTAAAAATCTATTATACAGAACAGTGCATGAAGATCCACACAAAGGTGCCTTATTTGAGCAGTGATTTAATCGTCACTAGGCTGCCCACCGGCATTGGTTTTAAGCACCCAGAGATGTATACAGAGAAAGAACTGCATAAAATAATATCTGTTGAAAAAAATCAGATACAAATGTCTATAGCAATGTGAGTTGTTTTAAAGTAATCCTGTATATAATACATTTAATATACAAGTAGGCTAATAAAAAGTATTTTTTTAATGATTTATTAATCCTTTTAAATGTAGTGTTTGATTCTCTTGCTGAAAAGCAAACAAATTATTAAAATATTGCTGAACAATTTAAGCTATTATACCATGTTTCAGGAAAACAAAAGATTTTGAAGGTAAGTTCGTCTTGGACTTTGATTACATTCTCATGAACTATTTATTAGGATGATAAAATCCTTATAGGTCAATATGTATGGGAATAGGCTTATGTAAAATTCTAATCAGGGATAATTAACTTTTTAAATGGAATAATCGGTGAACCTACAAAGTATTTATTTATGCTTATATTCCGGAAAATGTGGTTAGGATAAGTTAGCATTACAAAAAACATTTAGACCTATGATAATTACAAATGTTGCATTATAAAAAAAATTACAAAAATAGCAAATTTTTTTATTTTTATAGAAGTAAAAGCTGTTATGTTGTCATGTTATACTATATCTATAAGAATGGGTATATTTTATTGTTGTAGTGCTTTCATTTAGCCTATTGTTTTTCAATTAAATTAGTTTCTTAGACATGAATGTTTGAATGTTGTCAATTGAAAGTATTATTTCAGGTATTTTTAACACCATGGAAAATTTGAAACTTATTTCAAGAACAAATAGGAGCCGCATATTAATCGAAGGTATTAAATCTTATATTAAATTTGCACTAAATATATATTGCTGATTTTGGTGAGTTGTTACTGGCAATTAAGTGCCAGGCGGCAGGGTGGATGTTTAACAGTGTTTCTTTCAGACTCTTTTATCCAGGGGGTTGGCACTTTAAAGTACGGGGTAGGGGGGTGGGGCGGACAAAGTTACTAGTAAAATATATATTCTATTTTGTTGGAGGGGGGGGGGGTAGTAGGTGGATGTTCACTACTTAAATTTAAGCACCAGTGTTTTCAAATAACATCATTTATTGTAGACATATAAGTCTACCCAAGTATAATTGAGTAGAACATTTTTATACTTTTTTATATTAGATAATTAAATTTTGAATAGTTCCAGTGAAACAATTTTTTAAAATTTGTTTTTGACAGATCTATCTGTTGAGACTTCATTTCTCGGGCAAGAGTCGGCTGCTGGAATGGACATTAAGGTTTTAGAAGAATCAAAAATTGAAACAGTAATGTTTAGTAGTGTTGCATCTACCAGCAAGCAAGGTATTTCTAGTTATCTATTTTAACTTGAATAGACGAATAGTGTAGAAGAATGCTTTTAAACTATTATTTGGTGGAAAGATGAAAATGTAATTGTTCATAAAATTATTGTGAATGGAAATGGATTGTGTAAAAATGTAATGTAGGGCATATACAATATCTTTTAGAAATATTTTTGTTATATTTTCCAGTTCAGGAACATGAAGTTATGAATATAATGGAAGAAGCAGGTCAATCAGAGATTCCATGTATCATTGAATCTAATTATGCATGCCTATGTTAACTACCTACCTACCTGCAAAATGTTTGCTTCCTACCTACATGCCAGCCTACCTACATGCCTGCATATTTGCCTACATGCCTGCCTACCGACCTGCCTGCCTATGTTAACTACCTACCTACATGCCTGCCTATTTGCCTACATGCCTGCCTACCTAACGACCTACATGCCTGCCTACCTGCCTAATGCCTGCATGCCTACATCCCTTCCTGCCTACATGCCTGCCTATTTGCCTACATGCCTGCCTACCTACCTGCATGTCTCCCTATGATGACTCGATTGAAAGGTGGTGACGTATTTGTGTAGAAACTTGGTTGCTATGAGTTGTGTGTGAGTCTTCTCTTGATCGTCGTGGTGAAAGGGTGTACGTGAGTTAAGTATGATAATAAATTTAAGAACACGAAATCTGCTTTCATCTTATTGATCAGTCGTCACTTGTGTTGTCTCGAGGAGCAATTGCATGAAGCCTGTCTGTGGGTGAAACCCCTCTACATGGTAGTACAACGTAATATAATGGTATGGAATCGAATCAAGTGAAACCCTCTCACTAAGCAGCGTAACAGTCTCCCCATCTAAATCAGTGCCTGTTATCTTGTGTAAAGGGTTAAATATTCCTTCCCAGTCCCATTAAAAAGTTTTCTTTAACAAGGGTGTTCTAATAAACAGATGTTTAAAAAAATGTATTTGTTCAAAACCTCAGATTTTCTGGTGGCAGTTCCGGAATCTTCAAATCCTAAGCTGGATTTGGAATTAAAGCAAGCATTAGAGAAACTTAGTCAAGATGAGAAATACACTGAGATGATTGAGTTCAGGAAAATTCCAGCCTATAATATGAGAGAGGTGAACTGAATATATTTTTCCCCACACTTTGTATACAACTATCAACACTGAAATAAATAAATGAACTATTGTTCTCAACATCTCTTCATAATCTATTAAGTAACATTGAATAAGGATGGGGGAAATTGTATACAGTTTATTTTATATCAGCCTCATGCCAACAATTTAAATTAACTAATATATATATATATATATATATATATATATATATATATATATATATATATATATATATATAAAATTTATCATTTCACTGAGTTTATTATTTATGTTTCAGACATTTCATTCTAAATTACAACCCCAACATCATTCACCATTGTAGCGAGTTGAATGTCGAGAAAGTGAAATACCTGGCTTTAGACAGTAATCAGAACATCTTCATTGGGCATGACTAGAATAGGATTTTATTGTGTATTTAATAAATTTTACTTATTGTAATGTAACACATATAGTTACCAGCCAAAAGGGGGATAAAACTATGAAGTTTTTATTCATTGGGTTGCGGCCCCTGTGGGACTGCAACTGAACTGTTGACGTTTTTTTATGCTTTTGTGAGCGAAATTACACCTGTGTTCCATGTCATGTGACATGTGCCTAGTCGTGTCGCACACGCAAGGCTGCTGTCTGTGGACCAAGATGTAGACCTAATGAAGGTAGTGTAGATATTTAAATTATGTTTGTTAAAATACTTACTTATGTATTCCTGCTAGTGCTGCATGTGCACGCTAGTTAGGGTGATGTATTAAATTAAGTATTTATTTTGTAGTACTACTTATTGGTACTTGTTGGCAGTACTGTGTACTGGCCGAAAACATAATTTATTGTACCCGTGTATATTGTAGCTTACACGTGGTGTTGTCCTGAATGTAACTTTTTTATTTTACATTTGTTTTAGGGCTACAGTTTCTGTTTTCTGTTTCTATTTTGATCTTTTGATCTTTTGATCTTTTGGTCTTTTGGATTGTTTGGATCTTTTGGTCTATCTTGGCTAGTTCGTTTTGTGTTGCATCGCCGTCATGGCTCGATGCTATAAATAAACGAGTACTTGACAACAACTGTCGGCGTCGGTGTGTACTTAATCTCAGGGTCAGCCCGTCTTAAACCACAACACCTCAGTGGGTAAAAGCATCCCCACTGAGTGAGGGTTACAGTAAAAAAAAAAGTCTGCTTCTATGCACTACTTCCCGATAATGAACAATGGGGTGAAAATGTTTAAAAAAAAATTAAATATAAAATTCACTCCGAATTTTATAATTTGGCCAAGTGTATCATTTGTACTCATCTGTTTTAATGAATACAAATAAACATCATGTTGTATACCTTAAATCTAATAAAAATATGTGTAAATAAAGTGTTGATATATAGTGTTTACTATTATGTAATACCTGTGAATGTTATTCAGGTAAAATCACGATATAACGTCGGAAATTATTGGGTAATGTTCGTTGAGTTTCGGTAACATTCGTTACTGTAAACCATAGTTTATTTGACCGTTGAAAGAAAAATAAATTCAAGTGCATTAAATTAATGTTTTAACTTAATTTAATGTTTAACTGACAAAAAATTAGCAAAAATCTATATATAATTAATAAAGTCGAGTGTGGTAATTAACGTTTTTTTAAGAAACACAGAAAAAACCTGCAGAAGATTTGCGACAACTAGATCTAGCTCTATAGTTCTGTTAGTAAAGATAAAAGTAGTAAGAAGAGCTAGAATAAAGTTTAGTAGCAGCAATAATTAGCACATACACTTAAACTAATTAGAAATACAAAATAATTAGAAAAACAGTGTTTAAAATGCAACTAAAATCAATCCTTGCACATTTTAAAACATTGTGTATTAAAATAATATGGCGGCAAATAAATGATGGTTTACAGTATTTCCGGTGGTTTCCGGAACGGCTCGACAAACTACGCCATGGTTTTACTGTTTTTTACTGCTGTACAGTTCCGGAATAATAACCGACGCTATATCGTGATTTTACCGTTATTCGTACTCGAATATAGATTTCTAGATAGATCTAGATCTATATAAAATATAGCATTTTTTGCTGATTAAAATTAATGCATCATTCATTTTGATACAAAATACTATTGTGCTTGAAAATGATAGTTTTATCACGATTTTTATGGCGTCATGTCAGAAATGGGCTAGAATCCAATCTGCTGTCTCAAGGGAGATAACATGCTGTTTGCTTAGGCCTTAATAATTTACAAATTTACTTATTTCTTTCGTATTATATTAAGTAAAATATTTAGTGTTAAATTAATACTGCACAATAAAATATTTGACAATAATTTCTTTAAAAAAACCCACTGTTTTGCTAAAGTGGAAAATATTTTCAAAATTTATTCAAAATCTTATAACCGTGAGAAAAGTTCTCAGGAGTCCAGTACCTATAAAAGGCCTGTGCTGTGTCATTGTTTACAACTAACTTAATCCTACCTATTATGATGATGGTCAATAAAACAAAATTTGCCAGATGGTCCGCGACCGTTATCAGTTATCCATTGTAGTATAAGTCTTTAGATATATTCTAGAGAACTTTCCCGATAAACAATCTACAACAATGGACATTCCACTATCCGCCACCTGTGGACGCGCTGGGATGAGTATGGCCGCCCCAAAATCCCAGAAAAAGACTCCCAAGAGTTACAGTTCATGTACATGTGTGTTTGACATGCTCGCTAAATGACGTGAGTTGCTAGCGGTGAAATTTCTTGGCCACACCCTGCGTTAAAAAATATGAAAATGACAACTCAGATAAGCAACAAATCATAGATGTTAAGTCAAGGATAGAAAAATTACGTGGTACTCTCGACCTTTGAGAAAGTCTAACGATGACAAAATACTGCTCATGACTCCGAGAGTACTAATCTGCTTCTTGTATTGTTAACATTGAATACCTGACGAGCGTACCTCCGTGTAAAAAACTGTTCCCCACTCTAATGCTACCGATCAGTGGCGTACGCAGGGGGGGGGGGGAGCAGGGGGAGGGGCCGCTCCGCTCCCCGCCGCTCCCCTCCGCTCCCCTCCCCCTCTGGCCATTTTTAGCAGTGTTTCTTCCAGACTTTTTCTCCGGGGGGGGGGGGGAGCACTTGAAATTTTCGGGGCGGGGGGGGGGGGGGCGGTAGACTTTCTTCGGGGGGGGGGACACTGTAAAAGTATATATTTTCTATATAAATTATATAAATTTCATTTCGTTCGGGGGGGGGGGGGGGAGGGCGGTAAAAAAATTTCGGGGGGGGGGGGGGGGGGCTTAAAGCCCCCCCCCCCCCCCAAAGAGATACCTGGAAGAAACTCTGATTTTTAGCAAAGTGGCGCCTTTTTGGAAACTTTTTAAACTCAAAGTTTTAAACATTGATATTTGTTAAAAAATTATCTTTGTTTGGTAAATGTATGCAAATCACAAGATTTATTTCATGCAGCAATTAATTATAACAGTAATAGATTAGTAGAGTCAACGTTTACAACACGTATTAGCAGCTGTATCAGTTTGTCATTCTAAAAATAACCATTACAATGCATTGCTATGTTTTAAAAACCTTTACGGGTAGTACCACTCGGCAAGAGGTGTGAAGTTTAATTATGAGTAACCAGATGAGTAAGAAGAATTTAGGAAAATACATTTACTGTAATTTTGAGAGGGATAACAGTATTTATTTTTCAAAGTCCGTTTACATATTTACTTTAAGCCCGATAGGTAACTGATAACGCATGCCTAATTATGCGACTAATAAATAGGAATTGAACACAGATATTTTTACATAAAATGTTTTGTTTAACGATAGCGTTGTCTCCCCTTAAAAAACTTCCACTATTCTTTGCTAACTCCGCTAAGGTTTATCGCAGTAATGTACCCTTTTTACAACAGTGCTAGACATAAAGCTCCCAAAACTGATTACTTTAGATTTTGAGCTTTATTTTAAAAGTGCTGTATAATAGTTTATCGCTTAATTTTTTAAAACATATTTCTAAATAAACCGAGAGTGATCTCCCCTAAACTTTCTCGAATATTCTAATATAACACTACGGGGGATGGCAGCTCAGGATATAGACTTCTAGACATGATTTTTAATCCATTTTAATTACTTAATTTTTTACTTTCTCGTATATACGTAGTATAGAGAAAGTATTGTAATCGTGCGAAAAAAAAATCGAGATTTTTACAGATCTCGACGTTTTACACCTCACTGATACGGAAAAACATAATTTTGCAATCTTGTCCGTATGTCTGTGTGTGTGTGTGTGTCTGTGTGTCTGTGTGTCCGTGTGTAAACACGATAACTTGAGTACCGTTACAGCTAGGTTGATGAAATTTCACATATAAGTATTATATCAAAATCGTAGATCTGTATCAACTTTTGAGCGATTTCCGATAACCGGAAGTGGTACTTTTCCTACTTTGAATTTTTCAAAAGCCTATAACTTGAGTACTATTTCAGATAGATAAATGAAATTTCACATGTAAGTAAAAGATCTAATTCTCTACCTTCTGTTAAATTTTGAGTAATTTCCGTTGACTGAAAGTAGTAATTTACGCTACTTCCGATTTCTCAAAAAACTAATGTAAATTTTAAAAGTACTAATAATATTGCGCACTATTATGCGCTTTTTTATTGGGCGTTCACTTGGTGTGCAATTAATTTGTCTACGAGATTTTATTCTATTTTTAAAACTTTAAGTATTTAAAATGGATTAAAAATCATGTCTATAGCCCGAGTTCCCATCCCCTGTTATTTTATATAAGAATATTCGAGAAAGTTTAGGGGAGATCACTCCCGGTTTATTAAAAAATAGAATATAATCTCGTAGAAAAAAGAAATGCACACCAAGTGAACGCTAAATAAAGATGTGCATAATAGTGCGCAATATTATTAGTACTTTATAAATTTACATGCGTTTTTTGAGAAATCGGAAATAGCGTAAATAAGTACTTCCGGTCAACGGAAATGACTCAAAATTTGACAGAAGGTAGAAAATTAGATCTTTTACTTACGTATCAAATTTCATTTTATCTATCTGAAATAGTACTCAAGTTATAGGCTTTTGAAAAATTCAAAGTAGAAAAAGTACCACTTCCGGTTATCGGAAATCGCTCAAAAACTGATACGGATCTACGATTTTGATAAAATACTTATATATGAAATTTCATCAACCTAGCTGTAACGGTACTCAAGTTATCGTGTTTACACACGGACAGACACACACACAGACAGACACACACACACACAGACATACGGACAAGATTGCAAAATTATGTTTTTCCGTATCAGTGAGGTGTAAAACGTCGAGATTTGTAAAAATCTCGATTTTTTTTTTTTTGCACGATTACAATACTTTCTCTATACTTCGTATATACGAGAAAGTAATAAACCGGGAGTGATCTCCCCTAAACTTTCTCGAATATTCTTATATAAAACAACAGGGGATGGGAACTCGGGATATAGATATGATTTTTTATCCATTTTAAATACATAAACGTTTTAAAATAAAATAGAATCTCATAGAAAAAGTATTGCACACCAAGCGAACGCGTCAACTTGTTTACTTCCGGAATTGATGTCAACTTTCTTTCATAGTTTTTAGTGTTTTTATTCACTATTTAATCCAAATAAATCTAAGGGAAGTACTACTCATCCATTAGGGTTGAGAATGTAGTTTAATACTAATTTACTAGCCGGTTCTTATTGTGATATTTTAAGTTTTTATATTATTGTCTCATCCATTGTTAAAATGTAACCGGATATCTATATTCTTAGTTGTTGTAGATCTACTGATGATTCGTTTTCTTTTTTATCTATTTCTACTGATGTCAGCATGATATTTTAATTTTACTGGTGAGTGAAAATGTCAGGGACTGGTGTTGTCACCAGAAGCAGCAGAGCTAAGAAGTATCGTTTAAATAAAGAAAAAGCGATATCAAAAAAGATTGCTAACATTTGTGCAGCGGATGATATTCATTTTCAAAAGAAAGATGGAGGACAATGCGTTATCGTTGCCTTTATAAACTCAATTAGCTATGAAAAAGTAAAAAGAATCTTCAAAACTAAATATGCTGGTGTTGTTGAGGAAAGAAGGGATGATGATGGCGCCAATGTTGAAGATATTTATAAATTACCAGGGCTATCTGTCCATCTGTACCACACGAATAACAAAATTATGGTACAGGGAAAATCTAACGTTGTGTCTGTTTGGGTGGATTCGGAATTTTGCTGTATTCTAAATAACCTAATTACAACAGACAAAGCTGTCGACATGCCTCTACCCATGTCGCCGCCACTATCACTGTCACCACCACCTTCACTGTCCCCACCCAGAGTATTGGAGCTACCCATTTCACCGCCCATGATTATGTCTGCTTCCAACAGTGACAATCAATGTGCAGAGGATACGATCAATACCAATCCGTTAGATTGTGTAACACCTATAAATAACTATACATTTTCATCAAACCTATCTCAACCAACTGATTTGCTTAGTCCAAAAATATCATTTCTGCAAACCACACAACTGGATAATAACTTAAGATCGTTTATTCTTAACGAGATCACCTGTGTTAAAAAAGCTTTTAAAGCGGAGAAATTGCTGTTTAACAGCCAACTAGAACAACTCCGAGTCGAAAACGCTGTCTTAAGGGATGAAGTCAAGAGACTATCTAATGAAGTGCATAGCTGCAAAGATATACACGTTAACCTTAAGAAACGTTTGATTGATCAAGAAAATATTTCTGCGTCACTAAAGAAACTCCTCACAACCAAGAATCCCTCTTGCAGCACAATATCCACCTCAACATGTGAGGATAATCAACAACAACTAATAAATGATACAAAAATCACATCGGCAGGCATCATGCAAGAAGCTCCGTTCCCAATCCCTGTTAAAATTACGCAACGTGATGACAGAGCGCGAATCAAACCATCGGAACATTCGAGTCCCAGCACCCTGCAACGACCACGAACTAAAAGCAATTCTACACAATACAGCGTCCCAACGGTCAAGGCTGTTCATGTCCCTGTTGTCCAACGCTCTACTCACTATGCCACTAATAGAGATAGCACACAACATGTCGCCGCCCCCTACACCAACCAAACAACGAAACACCATCTGATCCTTGGTGAATCTACACTTAAAGGTCTCCATCCTGATATAATGGCCACGGATCATTACGAGCGTGTATCGGTAATAGCGCTGCCTGGGGCAAATTTTGAAAAAATTAGGGACATTATTAGTAGCCGATCACGTGACTCTAATACCACAACTGTAACCTTACATTGTGGTGTCAACGACAGTCTATCAAACGTCAGGCTGTCACAAGCTAATATGCTAGACATTGTGAGAAGTATCACTCACAAATTTCCCAACGCAACAATCCGATTTTCATCCATCGTACCCCCATGTCGGGGCAAGGTTAGGCAGTTGATAGATATAAATAATAGATTTTTACAGTCTTTCTGCATTAGTTATAAATACTGTTTTATAAACAATACACCTTTTTTCACTGCGAAGTCAGGAGCCCCGAGACAACGCTTGTACAGTGACAGTATTCATTTGACTAAAATTGGAAGCAGCATTCTTGCTAAAAATATAAAGTATCCCCAAAGAGCCGTCAGCTTAACAGATAAAGACCATGTGCAACTTTCAAACGTAAAAGGTACAACGTCTGATTTGGTTTCGACTGTTGATTTGCTTCCAACAATATCTTCAGATCAATTGAACTCTAGCCCAGGCTTACATCACTTAATGGGCTTTAGCCCTTTGTTGCTTCATCAAGCTCTAATGTTGTCGCTTAAGCGCCTTCCCGGAACCTAACTTTTTTCACTTACTATTTACTAGTTTAGCTCACTGTACTATTTTAATTATAGTGTAGGCAGTGTGAAGAGCAGCGAGTGTTTGTTTATTGGATGACAAAGCGTGTAATTGTAAGACAATTATATTGATTCTGTTTAATTAGTTCATTATATTGATTTTTGTTTATAACATCTCTTATTCATTGATATTTTATTATCTTTATGCATTGTCTATTTTCATCATCCTGGCCCTCACAATGTGGGCTAAAATTGGGTCATTTAAATATTTTCCACATATTTAATAAACACCATGAAGTTCTAAAAATTTTAAACAATTCCAACAATCCTTTCCATATCTTTGGTTTCTCTGAAACTCGATTACAATCTTTTATAAATGATGTTGAGATATCCGTCTCTGATTATAACCTAATACGCCGAGACCCATCCTTACACAAAGAAACTGGCCTTTGTGTCTATGTCCACTCCTCAATTCGTTTCAAGTACAGGATGGATCTGTCAACGGACAATATAGAATGTATTTGGATTGAACTCGAAAAAAGCAAACACCATCCGGCAATTTTAATTTGCTTCCTTTATAGAAATCCCTGTGAAAACATGGATTGGTATGATCGTTTTTGCTCCATGATGGATACCGTTTTATCTACTAACAATGAATATATCATATTGGGAGATTTTAATATAAATTTATTAAAACCTCAAGGATATTGGCAAGATATTATTGATTCTTTGAATCTTAAACAATTTGTGCACACGGCTACCAGGGTAAATGATAAATCTAGTACAATAATTGACCACATATACGCATCACCTGACTGCAACCTAATAGAGGTCTGTGTTCCCTCTTGTGGTGTTAGTGATCACTTCCCTGTTTGCTGTACTTTTTCGACAAAAAGATTATGTGTACCTTCGCGGCAACACATAACTATAAGTTATCGCTCTTTTAGAAAATTTAATGAAAATCTTTTTCTTTCGGATTTATTGGCTGCCCCCTTCTGCAATGTATACAATTATAATTGTCCCGATCTTGCCATTTCTGAATGGCTGCGTATTTTCTATACTATATATGACAAACATATTCCTAAAATCTCTAAAAGGGTTAAGACTACATACAAACCTTCTTGGTTTAACAACAATATCGAATCTGCAATTAATAAAAGAGACTGGCTTAAACGTTATGGAACTTCTGAGGACTTCTGTAGGCAGCGAAATTATGTCAAACTGCTCGTGCGTAGGTCGAAGAAGGAGTATTTTAATAAGCTGCTGTCAGGCAAACCTAATTCCAAATCTATCTGGACTGCTATAAATCAAATAATTAGAAAAAAAACGCACATGTAATACAGCTGGACATTGCCAGATATCTGCTGATGACTTTAACAATCATTTTATATCATCTGTAGCGCGCTCAACACAGATGCTGATTACACAATCAGTGAGGAGCTTAAACATTTTTGTAATTCTGCTCACCGTGGTAGGACAGAGCTGATAATTCCGCTTCTCACTGTTCATGAAGTATATGTTAGCCTAAAATCTCTTAAACCGTCTTCAACAACTTCGTTTGATGATATTTCTAATAATGTATTGAAGATTTCAGCTCCAATAATTTCCGAAGTTTTAACCTATGTCTATAACCTCTGTATTGCCAAGCATTATTACCCGACACATTTTAAGCATGCTAAGGTTATACCACTACACAAAAAAGGTAACATCCAAGATGCTAATAACTACAGGCCAATTTCTATACTTTCTTCCCTCTCCAAGCCACTAGAAATACATATAAACAAATGCATTTCAAATTACCTAGAAAAGCTCAAGCTTTTCCATAGTAATCAGTCTGGGTTTAGAAAGTTTCATTCTTGTCACACTGCTCTGATTAAGATGAATGAAAACTGGCTTAAAAATATTAACAAAAACCTACTCTGTGGCTCGCTGTTTGTCGATTTCAGAAAAAGCCTTTGATTCTATTGATCACACCATACTTCTTAAAAAACTAATTCCATACAAATTCCACGACTTTACAGTTAGGTTACTTCACTCCTTTTTATCTAACCGATCTCAACGCGTGTTTCACCTTAATACCATCTCTTCACAGAAATATGTTAATATAGGGGTTCCACAGGGCTCAATCTTAGGTCCTTTACTTTTTTCTTTATACATTAATGATCTTCCATTACATATTGACGCTGGTCAGTGCGAGATGTTCGCTGATGATACTTCTTTGCATGTCTTTGCAGACAGTGCTGCGTCACTCAGTTACAAACTTCAAACATGTGCCAATCAGCTTGCTACTTGGACAAAATTTAACAAAATGAAACTTCACCCCGATAAAACCAAGTCAATGTTTATTACAACTCATCAGAAACGCCTTCGTCTTCCATCCACCGCATTAAACATTACTATAGACAATTCAAACATTGAACAGGTAGACAGTTACAAATGCCTAGGATTGTTTATAGATCAAAACCTCACTTGGTCTGACCATATTCATTTTCTAAGAATGTCCTTATTAAAAACAACCTTTCAATTAGCAAGGATAAAGAACTTTCTCAACTATAGGAGCAGGCTGGTTTTTTATGAGGCTTTTATTCAATCCAGGTTGGATTATGCTTCTGTAGTGTGGAGCGGCAGCTTTATATCTAAGCAGCGTCCTCTTCTTTCTTTACAAAAAAGGGCTATAAAACTGGTTACTGGCTTGTCTAGTAGTCTGGATTCTTTTCTTACTACTAAAATACTTCCATTAAATAAAAAGATAATATATACTAAATCAATTTTCTTATATAAAATATTCCACGAAACAGCCCCCTCTTACTTATCAGATCTATTTTCTTTTAACATAAAATTAAATCGTCGTCTTAATTTACCATTCCCTTATTCAACCTTTTTCCAAAAACATAGCTTCGCCTACTCTGGTTCTAATTTGTGGAACAATCTTCCTAATAAAATAAAGCTATCTAGATCTGAAAATATATTCAAATCTAAACTAAAACTAAAATTATTTAATGACCTAACTGACTCATTGTAACATTTCTTATTCATCTATTATATTCTCTTTTTTATCTCATTATGTATGATAGCTATGTACCATTGTTTCTTTATTCCACGTTTTCAGTGCTATGTGTTACTGCTATGTGTTTTTGAATTGCTTTATTTGTTTAAACGGCCAATGTGAAAAAAGGCCTTTGTGCCTACAATTGTAACCGTTGTTTGAATAAATTTGAATAAATTTGAATAAATTTGAATTTTAGCCAATATTTTAATGACATAAGATCTTTTCTTATTCTTCACAAACATGAGTAACCTTCTAAACAAGTTAATTAAAAAAGTCTAGTGACATTTATGCGCAATTTCCTTATGTTATCTAAAAATAGCTCTGACGTATAATGTTGGGGTGCGTTCAAGCTAGAAGAACGATCGGTTTGTAGGTGTTTATGTAATTTTAAAATTTGTGACCGAACGAGAGGATATTTTTGAAAATTTTCTTCGGCAATATTGTTCTAAATTATGGCAGAAATCGATTGGTACATGTTTCAAGTCGCTAAGTGGTCTGGTGGCCGAGATATGGCCAAAAACTGAATTTTTTCGAGGTTTTTTGGCTTTTCCGGGAAATACATGAAAGAAACCCGGAATTTTTATGGCCTATGCTCATTCTCGTAACTTGCTTAACATAATTGCTTTTGGAACTAGTCATCGATATTGCTTCGTTGAGGAGGAGATACGACTTAAAGCCCGGACACACATTCATCCATACATTCATTCATTCATCCATCCATTCCCAGAAATGACGAGTTAATAAACGCAATTCTCCAGAATGGGAATTGCGCTAAAAAACTTATATAGTTTACCTTGAGATCAAACGAAGACCTGTAAAACACAACCTTCTATCGGTGTGTTGAATATATTCAACCTGCTGGCTCGGTCGATAAAGCAGAAGCAATTAGCACAGCCGCTGAGTTAGACCTATTTAGTGAACTTGCTACCGGTAGAAAGTCTATTTATATTCCTTTTTTGACCCACATTAGCGATACCGCAAGATAATTTTTTTCTTCAGTAATCAAAGTCTATCAATGCATCATATGACGTTAAGTTACAAAATATTTCAGTTAGTAATAACACAGGTAGTGTTAGTTACCTGACAAATTAAAGACAATTACAGGTACAATGGACGTTTCTACCCACTGTCTTCGTCAGCACAAAGTCTATGACCCCTATAGGTTAACTTTAGAATATAGTCAGGAGGCGCTATAAGAGAGACTGGCGATTTTATAAAATAATTCAACAAGCTTAAACGACAACAATGCGTTAATTAGCTGGTAATTTTCTTTCTGTACTATAGTGACAATCCCTGTAATGGGTTCTCTTGTACTTTACTTAATCAAGAGGCAGTAGATGAAATCCAGAAATAACTTAGTTACGTAATTTCTAGAGCACACACATCTTTTACAAAATAAAATAAAACATACAGAAAGGCTTCTCGGTTGAAATGTATTTAATCAAGTTCATCATATGACTCCACAACATTCTTCTCATAATTTCTTTCAGTTCTTTGAAAGCAGATTACCTTCCAGGCCTTTATTCGGGGGGGGGGGGGGGGATATAGAAAAAAATACTTTTAACAGTGTCCGGCCCCCCCCCCCCCCCCCCTCCCCGGAGAAAACAATCTGGAAGAAACACTGCTTGAAAAGGATGTAAAAAAATAAACAGGAAAATATAACAACAGTCAAACACCACTTCTATGACAGCACGAATGAACAGTGTATGAAAAGATGGGAAAGGGGGGGGGGTGTAGTTAAAAAACGGACCCCCCCCACCGCACTCATTATTTTAGCACTGATAAAAAAATTGACAATAATTTTGTTGTTAATGATAACACCAGCAAAAGCATACGGGGATTCCCAGAACGGTTGGGGATGATCTAAGAAGGATCAGGGGAATTCCCAGTTTTAGTTTTCGTTTATAGTTGTAGATAGTTGCTGGTTTATTGTACTCTTGCGTTAGCCGAGCCTGTTACAGCTGTCTAAATACTAAATTAACTTAAAAACGACAATGAATAGAGATAAACGTCAAACAAACATCGTTAAGCAAAAACTAGAATGGTTTAATGAAGAAATCAAAGATCTATATTCTCTTCTTGACGAATTCTCTGCAGCCGTAATGATGAATTGAATTGACATAACTATTAACTTAATAACTAACTATACTTATACCTAATATTATAATAAAGTAATTAATAAATGTTAGCTTATATATTATATAATTCAATAGAATTGGCTATTCAAAGAAAATAATTTATTTTCTCTTATTTAGCTCATAATTAAAAACACTTATTTCATGACCTCTTAAACACAGTTTTCCATTGATCTATTATAGTCTCATTGACATTATAATGATTATATTGAATATATTCCAATATCATATGTTATTATTATGTATATAACT